>NC_069504.1:929937577-930120077 GCF_027579735.1 Bombina bombina | reverse complement strand
ATATATATATACTATGTGTGTGTGTATATATATATATATATACACACACACACACATACATACAGTATACTGTGTGTATGTATATATATATATATATATATATATATATATTTAGACATGTATATGTTTTTATCTATGTTAAAGCCCCTTGCCTGCCTTTTTTTCTAACACCTGAGACTTTATATCTTTGAGCCCTTATAACTTTTTTGTGCAATATTGTTTCAAAATATTTTTTATTATATGGTGTTATTATGAGTGTAACTGCTTTGTAATGTATTTTTGATGTGTTTTGTGACACTTAAGAGTTAACCATAGCTCTAAGGTCACTCTAACCCAATGCGTGTTAACTTCAATTGTGCTCAAGCAATCGTGTTTACTTTCAACTTGTAATATGAGTGAAAAAACCTGATTCACTAACACCCGCAATAAACCCCTTTTCGTTGTGCTCCACTTGTAATCTAACCCAGATTGTTTTATAAGAAAGGGTTTTGATTTTTTATTTCAGATGTTTAACTGACCTTGTGACTATAAATAACCCTTTCCCATTATCTGTAATTTTATTCATGATTTATTTATTGTCATCAGTAACAATATTTATTGTCATCAGTAACTATTCTGGTGTGTTTCATTCTTTTCCTAATCGTAAAACTTACAAGTAAAGATCTCTTGTCTGCAGAAAGGAAGGATTAAAATGATAGAAACCTTCAAATGATAGAAACTGCCAAATCAAGTCTAGGATGAAAGCATTTTATAGAAGAAAAAAAAAGATGAATAATAGATCAAGAGGTTGCAAACTGAAGTTGGAGCACAGAATTTTGAGGAATAATTTGTTTAAAGATAGAAAAAAGTTTGTTTTTTTATATATATATATGCACAATATATATAATCCTGTTAAACAATGGGCTGCTACAAATATGCATACAATGTTTCATAAGCATTTCAAACTGTCATTTCTCCAACATAGGTGTGTCCGGTCCACGGCGTCATCCTTACTTGTGGGATATTCTCTTCCCCAACAGGAAATGGCAAAGAGCCCAGCAAAGCTGGTCACATGATCCCTCCTAGGCTCCGCCTACCCCAGTCATTCTCTTTGCCGTTGTACAGGCAACATCTCCACGGAGATGGCTTAGAGTTTTTTAGTGTTTAACTGTAGTTTTTCATTATTCAATCAAGAGTTTGTTATTTTCAAATAGTGCTGGTACGTACTATTTACTCAGAAACAGAAAAGAGATGAAGAATTCTGTTTGTATGAGGAAAATGATTTTAGCAACCGTAACTAAAATCCATGGCTGTTCCACACAGGACTGTTGAGAGCAATTAACTTCAGTTGGGGGAACAGTTTGCAGTCCTTTGCTGCTTGAGGTATGACACATTCTAACAAGACGATGTAATGCTGGAAGCTGTCATTTTCCCTATGGGATCCGGTAAGCCATGTTTATTACGATTGTAAATAAGGGCTTCACAAGGGCTTATTTAGACTGTAGACCTTTTTTGGGCTAAATCGATTGATATTAACACTTATTTAGCCTTGAGGAATCATTTATTCTGGGTATTTTGATATAATAATATCGGCAGGCACTGTTTTAGACACCTTATTCTTTAGGGGCTTTCCCAAAGCATAGGCAGAGTCTCATTTTCGCGCCGGTGTTGCGCACTTGTTTTTGAGAGGCATGGCATGCAGTCGCATGTGAGAGGAGCTCTGATACTTATAAAAGACTTCTGAAGGCGTCATTTGGTATCGTATTCCCCTTTGGGTTTGGTTGGGTCTCAGCAAAGCAGATACCAGGGACTGTAAAGGGGTTAAAGCTTAAAACGGCTCCGGTTCCGTTATTTTAAGGGTTAAAGCTTCCAAAATTGGTGTGCAATATTTTCAAGGCTTTAAGACACTGTGGTGAAAGTTTGGTGAATTTTGAACAATTCCTTCATGTTTTTTCGCAATTGCAGTAATAAAGTGTGTTCAGTTTAAAATTTAAAGTGACAGTAACGGTTTTATTTCAAAACGTTTTTTGTACTTTCTTATCAAGTTTATGCCTGTTTAACATGTCTGAACTACCAGATAGACTGTGTTCTGAATGTGGGGAAGCCAGAATTCCTATTCATTTAAATAAATGTGTTTTATGTGATAATGACAATGATGCCCAAGATGATTCCTCAAGTGAGGGGAGTAAGCATGGTACTGCATCATTCCCTCCTTCGTCTACACGAGTCTTGCCCACTCAGGAGGCCCCTAGTACATCTAGCGCGCCAATACTCCTTACTATGCAACAATTAACGGCTGTAATGGATAATTCTGTCAAAAACATTTTAGCCAAAATGAACCCTTGTCAGCGTAAGCGTGGATGCTCTGTTTTAGTTACTGAAGAGCATGACGACGCTGATATTAATATCTCTGAAGGGCCCCTAACCCAATCTGAGGGGGCCAGGGAGGTTTTGTCTGAGGGAGAAATTACTGATTTAGGGAACATTTCTCAGCAGGCTGAATCTGATGTGATTACTTTTAAATTTAAATTGGAACATCTCCGCATTTTGCTTAAGGAGGTATTATCCACTCTGGATGATTGTGAAAATTTGGTCATCCCAGAGAAACTATGTAAAATGGACAAGTTCCTAGAGGTGCCGGGGCTCCCAGAAGCTTTTCCTATACCCAAGCGGGTGGCGGACATTGTTAATAAAGAATGGGAAAGGCCCGGTATTCCTTTCGTCCCTCCCCCCATATTTAAAAAATTGTTTCCTATGGTCGACCCCAGAAAGGACTTATGGCAGTCAGTCCCCAAGGTCGAGGGAGCGGTTTCTACTTTAAACAAACGCACCACTACTCCCATAGAGGATAGTTGTGCTTTCAAAGATCCTATGGATAAAAAATTAGAAGGTTTGCTTAAAAAGATGTTTGTTCAGCAGGGTTACCTTCTACAACCCATTTCATGCATTGTCCCTGTCACTACAGCCGCATATTTCTGGTTTGATGAACTGATTAAGGTGCTCGATAGTGACTCTCCTCCTTATGAGGAGATTATGGACAGAGTCAATGCTCTCAAATTGGCTAATTCTTTCACTCTAGACGCCTCTTTGCAATTGGCTAAGTTAGCGGCTAAGAATTCTGGGTTTGCTATTGTGGCGCGCAGAGCGCTTTGGTTGAAATCTTGGTCGGCTGATGCGTCTTCCAAGAACAAGCTACTAAACATTCCTTTCAAGGGGAAAACGCTGTTTGGTCCTGACTTGAAAGAGATTATCTCTGATATCACTGGGGGTAAGGGCCATGCCCTTCCTCAGGATCGGCCTTTCAAGGCAAAAAATAGACCTAATTTTCGTCCCTTTCGTAAAAACGGACCAGCCCAAGGTGCTACGTCCTCTAAGCAAGAGGGTAATACTTCTCAGGCCAAGCCAGCTTGGAGACCAATGCAAGGCTGGAACAAGGGAAAGCAGGCCAAGAAACCTGCCACTGCTACCAAGACAGCATGAAATATTGGCCCCCGATCCGGGACCGGATCTGGTGGGGGGCAGACTCTCTCTCTTCGCTCAGGCTTGGGCAAGAGATGTTCTGGATCCTTGGGCGCTAGAAATAGTCTCCCAGGGTTATCTTCTGGAATTCAAGGGACTTCCCCCAAGGGGGAGGTTCCACAGGTCTCAGTTGTCTTCAGACCACATAAAAAGACAGGCGTTCTTACATTGTGTAGAAGACCTGTTAAAAATGGGAGGGATTCATCCTGTTCCATTGAGAGAACAAGGGATGGGGTTCTACTCCAATCTGTTCATAGTTCCCAAAAAAGAGGGAACGTTCAGACCAATCCTAGATCTCAAGATCTTAAACAAATTTCTCAAGGTCCCATCGTTCAAGATGGAAACCATTCGAACTATCCTTCCTTCCATCCAGGAAGGTCAATTCATGACCACGGTGGATTTAAAGGATGCGTATCTACATATTCCTATCCACAAGGAACATCATCGGTTCCTAAGGTTTGCATTCCTGGACAAACATTACCAGTTCGTGGCGCTTCCTTTCGGATTAGCCACTGCTCCAAGGATTTTCACAAAGGTACTAGGGTCCCTTCTAGCGGTGCTAAGACCAAGGGGCATTGCAGTAGTACCTTACCTGGACGACATTCTGATTCAAGCGTCGTCCCTCCCTCGAGCAAAGGCTCACACGGACATCGTCCTGGCCTTTCTCAGATCTCACGGCTGGAAAGTGAACGTGGAAAAGAGTTCTCTATCCCCGTCAACAAGGGTTCCCTTCTTGGGAACAATTATAGACTCCTCAGAAATGAGGATTTTTTCTAACAGAGGCCAGAAAGACAAAACTTCTGGACTCTTGTCGAATTCTTCATTCCGTTCCTCTTCCTTCCGTAGCTCAGTGCATGGAAGTGATCGGGTTGATGGTAGCGGCAATGGACATAGTTCCTTTTGCGCGCATTCATCTAAGACCATTACAACTGTGCATGCTCAGTCAGTGGAATGGGGACTATACAGACTTGTCTCCAAAGATACAAGTAAATCAGAGGACCAGAGACTCACTCCGTTGGTGGCTGTCCCTGGACAACCTGTCACGAGGGATGACATTCCGCAGACCAGAGTGGGTCATTGTCACGACCGACGCCAGTCTGATGGGCTGGGGCGCGGTCTGGGGATCCCTGAAAGCTCAGGGTCTTTGGTCTCGGGAAGAATCTCTTCTACCGATAAATATTCTGGAACTGAGAGCGATATTCAATGCTCTCAAGGCTTGGCCTCAGCTAGCGAGGACCAAGTTCATACGGTTTCAATCAGACAACATGACGACTGTTGCGTACATCAACCATCAGGGGGGAACAAGGAGTTCCCTAGCGATGGAAGAAGTGACCAAGATTATTCTATGGGCGGAGTCTCACTCCTGCCACCTGTCTGCTATCCACATCCCGGGAGTGGAAAATTGGGAAGCGGATTTTCTGAGTCGTCAGACATTGCATCCGGGGGAGTGGGAACTCCATCCGGAAATCTTTGCCCAAGTCACTCAACTATGGGGCATTCCAGACATGGATCTGATGGCCTCTCGTCAGAACTTCAAAGTTCCTTGCTACGGGTCCAGATCCAGGGATCCCAAGGCGGCTCTAGTGGATGCACTAGTAGCACCTTGGACCTTCAAACTAGCTTATGTGTTCCCGCCGTTTCCTCTCATCCCCAGGCTGGTAGCCAGGATCAATCAGGAGAGGGCGTCGGTGATCTTGATAGCTCCTGCGTGGCCACGCAGGACTTGGTATGCAGATCTGGTGAATATGTCATCGGCTCCACCTTGGAAGCTACCTTTGAGACGAGACCTTCTTGTTCAGGGTCCGTTCGAACATCCGAATCTGGTTTCACTCCAGCTGACTGCTTGGAGATTGAACGCTTGATTTTATCGAAGCGAGGTTTCTCAGATTCTGTTATCGATACTCTTGTTCAGGCCAGAAAGCCTGTAACTAGAAAGATTTACCACAAAATTTGGAAAAAATATATCTGTTGGTGTGAATCTAAAGGATTCCCTTGGGACAAGGTTAAGATTCCTAGGATTCTATCCTTCCTTCAAGAAGGATTGGAAAAAGGATTATCGGCAAGTTCCCTGAAGGGACAGATTTCTGCCTTGTCGGTGTTACTTCACAAAAAACTGGCAGCTGTGCCAGATGTTCAAGCCTTTGTTCAGGCTCTGGTTAGAATCAAGCCTGTTTACAAACCTTTGACTCCTCCTTGGAGTCTCAATTTAGTTCTTTCAGTTCTTCAGGGGGTTCCGTTTGAACCCTTACATTCCGTTGATATTAAGTTATTATCTTGGAAAGTTTTGTTTTTAGTTGCAATTTCTTCTGCTAGAAGAGTTTCAGAATTATCTGCTCTGCAGTGTTCTCCTCCTTATCTGGTGTTCCATGCAGATAAGGTGGTTTTACGTACTAAACCTGGTTTTCTTCCAAAAGTTGTTTCTAACAAAAACATTAACCAGGAGATTATCGTACCTTCTCTGTGTCCGAAACCAGTTTCAAAGAAGGAACGCTTGTTGCACAATTTGGATGTTGTTCGCGCTCTAAAATTCTATTTAGATGCTACAAAGGATTTTAGACAAACATCTTCCTTGTTTGTTGTTTATTCAGGTAAAAGGAGAGGTCAAAAAGCAACTTCTACCTCTCTCTCTTTTTGGATTAAAAGCATCATCAGATTGGCTTACGAGACTGCCGGACGGCAGCCTCCCGAAAGAATCACAGCTCATTCCACTAGGGCTGTGGCTTCCACATGGGCCTTCAAGAACGAGGCTTCTGTTGATCAGATATGTAGGGCAGCGACTTGGTCTTCACTGCACACTTTTACCAAATTTTACAAGTTTGATACTTTTGCTTCTTCTGAGGCTATTTTTGGGAGAAAGGTTTTGCAAGCCGTGGTGCCTTCCATTTAGGTGACCTGATTTGCTCCCTCCCTTCATCCGTGTCCTAAAGCTTTGGTATTGGTTCCCACAAGTAAGGATGACGCCGTGGACCGGACACACCTATGTTGGAGAAAACAGAATTTATGTTTACCTGATAAATTTCTTTCTCCAACGGTGTGTCCGGTCCACGGCCCGCCCTGGTTTTTTAATCAGGTCTGATAATTTATTTTCTTTAACTACAGTCACCACGGTACCATATGGTTTCTCCTATGCTATTATTCCTCCTTAACGTCGGTCGAATGACTGGGGTAGGCGGAGCCTAGGAGGGATCATGTGACCAGCTTTGCTGGGCTCTTTGCCATTTCCTGTTGGGGAAGAGAATATCCCACAAGTAAGTATGACGCCGTGGACCGGACACACCGTTGGAGAAAGAAATTTATCAGGTAAACATAAATTCTGTTTTTGTTACTAACATTTGCATTACTTTGCTGACTAAGGACCCCGTGAAAAGTATTTTAAGCATGTTTATGTTCTCTCTCTTGCTGTAGGCCATTTAGTAATCAATTTTACTTATTTATTTAAAATGCCTCCTAATCATGTAGCATTTCATGTGTGCTCCTCCACTGATCAAGCAATTGCAGTGTAGAATGTTGTAGGGTCAGGGCTTTGAATCGTGCAGGATACACTTCAGCCTCTTCAGGGGCAGTTGGAGCAGTGAGTTTTCATCATATATTCCAGCATATAATCCAAATAGCAACAGTCTTTTAACACTGGATCATTCTAGTGTATTTCACTCCAGCACTTTCCTTCACCTTAATGGCACAGATCTCGCTCATTACTCACTTAACGAGACCTTTATAGCCTTAACATACTCCAGGTGAATTGAATCAAATTAATTAGCACAGTAAGAAAGGACCCAGTAAAATCTGGACTGGATCCTGTACAAACAATCAATGCCTGTATTATCCCACATATCAGGGTAGTGATTTCCTAAAACACTGGCTCCTAAATATTTTAGCGCAGTTTCGGCTTGTGCTCAAGCGCATACTATAACTTTCAACTTGTAATACCAGCACAAATTAGTGCAGTTGCAATATCCATTGAAAGTATAGGCTGCACTGGAGCAAAGTAGGACACGCTAACCCTCCTCTTTTTAACGGCTTTACCATGGACTTGTGATATCAACATTGTGTATTAATCGTAGCAATATTGGTTATCACATATGCACTATCATTAGCACGCCACTTGTAATCTGGCTCGTTGTTGGTAACAGATTAGAGAATGTACTTCATTAGCATATCCCTTTAAGTGATGTGTGAATTTGACACTTTTAGCTCTGTGAACATCAGTAAATCCTTAACATCAGAGTATCTGCGATGTTGAGAGGATTAGTATATGGTTCAATGGCTTCAGAGCTGTTTATGACTTAATTTCCACTATAAGAATGAGTTAGTCATGACACATACAGAGCGGATAGCTTCATTTCATTCTTGTTGCATGTTATTCGTCATTTCATTAAAACATGTATATCTATAAACATTTATCCTTAAAAATAACATTCTTAAGTAGAAACATAATTATTTAGCAGATTTGGATACACATTTCACAAAAATGGTTGGTTTTATTTTTCTTGTCTAAATCATCTTGAAAGTAAAACTTGCGATAGATAGATGATTGATAGATCCAACATACTTTTAGAGCAGAGAGAATATATATTTTGGAGATTTTTATTTTGTTTTATTTATTAATGTATTTATGTTAAAACAATAATAAAAAACATGATGCATCTAAAAAGTGAAACTAAAACTATGTTGATTTTTTTTGCAGGGAGAAGATGGCATTTTTCACCCGTCCGAGAATAAACATTCCAACTCTTACAGCAGATGATGTTTAACATACCAGAAAGTATTTTATTTTTATGTTTCTGTACTGAGCACCTCTGCAAAAGAATGTGTCCTTTTGTAGGAGAAATTCAATTTCGTGGTGTTATGAAGATACAGAGTTTATATGAAGATACAGAGTTTATTGTCAGTTGATGTTATCTGTTTTAACTCATTCAGAGTTAAAAGCGGATTAAAGGGACACAAAGGTTTGATTTTTTAAATTTCATTAATAGATACACTTAAGTGAAATAAAAAAAAAACCCAGTTGTTCACATGCATTAAAATGATTTCTTCTGTTTTTACCTTTATGCTTAAATATTTGCTAACTCTCACAAGCACAGCATATATTTGTCAATCACACAAGCATACAATCATAAGTGTCGTGAACATATTTTTGCCTCTGGTATATACATAATGAGTGCATGTGACACCTTTGGGGTCGATTTATCAAAGGCTTTGCAAGCCTTTTGACCCCATACGACTGCAGGTTCTCACAAGAGAACCTGCACGCCGTATTTGACAAGCAGCAGTCATCAGACCGCTGCTTTCCTAACCTTTCACCACCTCTAAAGTGGTGAATTTCAATCTCCCTGGAATAGTCCGACCGGGGAGACTGACAGCTCCTGCCCTCGCGTGATTGGCTGTGGGTGGGATTGCATGCGAGCGCAAAATAGTGCTTGTGTGCAATGCTGTATTCCATCAGGAGAATTCAGCCCACCAGAGGCGAGCTGTGGCGGACAGCGGCACATATGTGCACCCCTGTCCGTCTCAGCTTCATAAATCGCCCCCTTTGTATTCACTGTGTATGTACCACAGACCTATACAGCACTCTTGCATTCAGTTGACAGGAGTCTCCTTTTATATTAAAAAGTAGGTAAAAGGGAAAATATATTTAATGCATATTTATACTTAGTATTCTTTTTTATTTCCATGTGGTATACGTATTAATGAAAACGAAAATCGGACTTTTCGATCTCTCTAAGGTGTTAAACATCTATTCATCACTAATAAATTAAAATGTACAGACTGTATTTTTTTGTTTTTAGCTTGAGAATTTCTACAAAACCAGCATTACTTTTCCAAGGATGTATAGATTGTATATTTAGGATTATGTTTTGTGACAGAGCTTTTTAAAAATGTTCAGATGCTGTTATGAATTTTGTACAGATGTACAATAAAGAGAGGTTTTATTGCAATAAAATTTAAATTAAATAAACCTCATTTCTTTAAAAAAAAAAAAATCTAAATAGATCATGTGTTATACTGGACTCTCGATCCATTTTTGCCCCGTGAAGTATTTTGTATCAGACATTCTAGACTATAGTGATGTACAAATTTTTTTTTCAAAGAATCTAGGGCTGTATTTTTAGATTCCCTTTAGTGTGGAAAGATAAATGTTTAAAATGAAATATAACTTTGTACCTAAAATTGGATTAAATAAACACTAATATACTTTAAAAGGTGCATACACAAGGTCAAAATCAATTTTTTTAATAAAATCATTCTTTATGTTTTTTTTGCTTTGTGATTTGTAAATTAGATCAATCAAAGAGATTCAAAATATGAAACAAGGTTTTTTTTTGTGCATAATAAACATGAAAATGTATCACTCAAAATTGTAGGGGGGAACCAAGACACAATAAAAGCAGAAAACCTCTTTCTGACTAATGCAGTTGAAGTATGTATCTCACTTATGAGCAGATCTTCAGGAGGTTTATTATAAGTCATTTTATCAGTAACCTATCATCTATTTAGATAAGGGATTTTGTATATGAGAAAAAAATGAAAATGTTTTTTTTAGCGCTTCATTTTAAAATAAATGAAAACCTAAAAGTATAGTAGGCCTGAGGTACTGTGCCTAATAGATAAGCTGGCATTGACAATAATAATAATAGTGGGAGTAGGTTAGATGATGGAAGCCATAGACAGAGGTAGAGAACACAGGAGACTACCATCATAAAAGAGGAAGCAAATAAAATGTGCTCATATCTGTGGAGTACAAGCTGTCGATTGTTTCTTTGTGATTTATATTTTACTTCTTACAGTAAAAATAAATAGCCATCTGTTCTGTATTTTGCAAGGTAGTGACTGTCTTATATATCCAGTGATCTATGCAAAAGAAGGATATATAGGTTGTGTTTAAAATAAAGAAGGAAATAAATCTAAGAATATGTAGTAAGGGTCCTCCAAAAGTGCCCCTGCATCTTTTTTGCATAACCTACTTTATGGCCTGGAAGAATCCTTTGTTACAACATTTTTTTGGATGCAAATAAGCTCACCCATAAATTAAATCTGTTACTATTTTAAAACTAACAAGATGTTCATGCCTGTACACAGTTGGTCTCACTGGCTAATAAGAACAATCCTCAAGGTTCTAATAGTGACACCACTCACAGCTGAGTTTTTTTTTTAACACAGGTACATCCATTTAAAAAAAAACTGTCACACATTTATGCCCTTGTACAAATAGAAGAAAAAAAACATATATAAAGAAAATACAAAAAGTATTTTAGAAATTAGACAATATGTGCAAGGTTTTAAAATGTCATATGTCAGTGCCAAAAACACTATTGCCTAGATTTAGAGTTTTGTCAGTAAAAACTTGCGGAGCTAACGCTCCTTTTTTTTCAGCGCACCCTTAAGCCAACGCTGGTATTACGAGTTTTCTGAATGGCTGCGTTAGCCTCAGAAAAGTGAGCGATGAGCCAAATTTAGATCCACTTCTACCCTCAATACCAGCGTTGCTTACGGTAGCGGTAAGCTGGAAAAACGTGCTCATGCACGATTTCCCCATAGGATACAATGGGGCTGAGCTGGCTGTAAAAAAGCCTAACACCTGCAAAAAAGCAGCGTTAAGCTCCTAACGCAGCCCCATTGTTTCCTATGGGGAAACACTTTCTAAGTCTACACCTAACACCCTAACATGAACCCCGAGTCTAAACACCCCTAACCTTACACTTATTAACCCTAATCTGCCACCTCCGCTATCGCTGATACCTACATTATATTATTAACCCCTAATCTGCTGCAACGGACACCGCCACCACCTACATTATAGCTATGAACCCCTAATCTGCTGTCCCTAACATCGCCGACACCTATATTATATTTATTAACCCCTAATCTGCCCCCCCCATGTCGCCGCCACCTACCTACACTTATTAACCCCTAATCTGCCGACCGGACATCGCCGCCACTATAATAAATGTATTAACCCCTAAACCGCCGCACTCCCGCCTCGCAAACACTATAATACATTTTATTAACCCCTAATCTGCCCTCCCTAACATCGCCGCCACCTACCTACAATTATTAACCCCTAATCTGCCGCCCCCAACGTCGCCGCTACTATAATAAAGTTATTAACCCCTAAACCTAAGTCTAACCCTAACACCCCCCTAAGTTAAATATAATTTAAATAAATCTAAATAAATTTACTATAATTAAATAAATTATTCCTATTTAAAAATAAATACTTACCTATAAAATAAACCCTAATATAGCTACAATATTACTATTAGTTACATTGTAGCTATTTTAGGATTTATATTTATTTTACAGGCAACTTTGTATTTATTTTAACTAGGTACAATAGCTATTAAATAGTTAATAACTATTTAATAGCTACCTAGTTAAAATAATTACAAAATTACCTGTAAAATAAATCCTAACCTAAGTTACAAATACACCTAACACTACACTATCAATAATTAATTAAATTAATTACCTACAATTATCTAACATAAAATACAATTAAATAAACTAAACTATATTACAAAAAACAAACACTAAATTACAAAAAATAAAAAAATATTACAAGAATTTTAATCTAATTACACCTAATCTAAGCCCCCTAATAAAATAAAAAAAGCCCCCAAAAATAATAAAATTCCCTACCCTACACTAAATTACAAAAGTAATCAGCTTTTTCACCAGCCCTTAAAAGGGCTTTTTGCGGGGCATTGCCCCAAAGTAATCAGCTCTTTTACCTGTAAAATAAAATACAGAATTGACCTCACATTCTATTGGCTGATCCAATCAGCCAATCAGATTGAACTTCAATCCGATTGGCTGATTACATCAGCCAATCAGATTTTTCCTACCTTAATTCCGATTGGCTGATAGAATCCTATCAGCCAATCGGAATTCGAGGGACGCAATCTTGGATGACGTCATTTAAAGGAACCTTCATTCGTCGTTAGTTGTTGGGAAGAATCTAAATAAATTTACTATAATTAAATAAATTATTCCTATTTAAAAATAAATACTTACCTATAAAATAAACCCTAATATAGCTACTGCTGGATGGAGGACCTCTTCTGCCCTGATCAGATGAAGACTTTTGCCGCTCCGGATATCCTATTCTGGCCCATCGGTGCCCGGCTGGGTGAACACGGCTCAAGGTAGGGTGATCTTCAATGGGGTAGTGTTAGGTTTTTTTAAGGGGGGATCGGGTGGGTTTTAGAGTAGGGGTGTGTGGGTGGTGGGTTGTAATGTTGGGGGGGTCTTGCATTTTATTTTACAGGTAAAAGAGCTGATTTCTTTGGGGCAATGCCCCGCAAAAAGCCCTTTTAAAGGCTGGTAAAAGAGCTGATTACTTTTGTAATTTAGTATAGGGTAGGGAATTTTATTATTTTGGGGGGCTTCTTCATTTTATTAGGGGGCTTAGATTAGGTGTAATTAGATTAAAATTCTTGTAATATTTTTTCATTTTTTGTAATTTAGTGTTTGTTTTTTTTGTAATATAGTTTAGTTTATTTAATTGTATTTTATGTTAGATAATTGTAGGTAATTAATTTAATTAATTTATTGATAGTGTAGTGTTAGGTGTATTTGTAACTTAGGTTAGGATTTATTTTACAGGTAATTTTGTAATTATTTTAACTAGGTAGCTATTAAATAGTTATTAACTATTTAATAGCTATTGTTCCTAGTTAAAATAAATACAAAGTTGCCTGTAAAATAAATATAAATTCTTAAATAGCTACAATGTAACTAACAGTTTATATTGTAGCTATATTAGGGTTTATTTTATCGGTAAGTATTTATTTTTAAATAGGAATAATTTATTTAATTATAGTAAATTTATTTAGATTTATTTAAATTATATTTAACTTAGGGGGGTGTTAGGTTAGGGTTAGACTTAGGTTTAGGGGTTAATAACTTTATTATAGTAGCGGCGACGTTGGGGGCGGCAGATTAGGGGTTAATAATTGTAGGTAAGTTGCGGCGACGTTGGCGGAATTGCGGCGGTTTAGGTGTTAATACATTTATTATAGTGGTGGCGATGTCCGGTCGGCAGATTAGAGTTAATAAGTGTAGGTAGGTGGTGGCGACGTTGGGGGGGCAGATTAGGGGTTAATAAATATAATGTAGGTGTCGGCGATGTTAGGGGCAGCAGATTAGGGGTTCATAGCTATAATGTAGGTGGTGGCAGTGTCCGGTCGGCAGATTAGGGGTTAAATAATTTTATTATAGTGTTTGCGATGTGGGGGGGGGCTCGGTTTAGGGGTTCATAGGTAGTTTATGGGTGTTAGTGTACTTTGTAGCACTTTAGTTAAGAGCTTTATGTTCTTGCGTTAGCCCATAAAACTCTTTAACTACTGACTTTTAAATGCGGTAGGAATCTTGGAGGTAGAGGCTGTACCGCTTACTTCTTCCAAGACTTGTAATACCGGCGTTAGGCAAATCACATTAAAAAGATAGGATACGCAATGGACGTAAGGGGATTTGCGGTAGCCAAAAGTCGCGGACGATAGTGAACGTTACACCTGTACCTGCCATACTCGTAATACCAGCGGGCGTTAAAAAGCAGCGTTAGGACCCCTTAACACTGCTTTTTAAGGCTAACGCAGAACTCAAAATCGTATGTTTGCTTTTAGCTGGTTTAGTAATGAAGTTCTACTTTTTTCTATGTGGGGAACTTAACAAACACATACATTAACCTGAAAAAAATTATTCAATAATATATCTTCCAGGAAACTCAAAATCAAACACTGCCTACCTTACAAAACAAATTATCCCAAGTTAATTTGTGATAGAAAAAATTGTAACACAAATTGAAGGTGGCGCAAAAAAGAAATTGCTGGTTTGAATAATGTTGTGTATATGTGTAAAAGTATATAACCGTGTAAAATACCTCTAACTGGATGGATTACTCTTACCAAAACTATTTGGTTTGTGTTTGTGTTTAAAATGGTGATTTCTTTTTTTATATCAAATTTGTGTGAATACAGATAAAATATGTTAGAAGTTTAAAATAAAAGTATGTGAGAATAACTAAATCAAACTAGTGTTCATTAATTAGTGAGTGAGTAAATCCCAGATAAACTGATAATTATCTTCTAATATCAAATAGCAAATATAACAAAAAATCCTCAAATTAACTTAAACTCCTTAGTGTGAAATCCAATTTTACCGATAACAAAGATAAAGACGTTCCTGTTAGTGTTAAATTCACACAAAAAAAATAAAAAAAGTCAGCTATGCAGGAAATAGGTTCAAACCATTTTAGATAATCTTTCCTATAATGTGTGCAATAAACTAACACAATTGTATCGGTATGCAAATATTAGAAACCCATGAACACTAAGGGTGTCTATATGAGTGAATGGATACAATTTAAAAAAAAACTTCTGACGTAACAAATAATGTAGTTTGTATATTTTCTTCAACCCTATCAGTATTCAGATATTGTAACATATAGATATAGGGGCCTATTTATCAAGCCGTCAACTTACTTGCATTCGACGGCACTAATACGCTCGCCTAAGATTGCCTAACATCGCTGCCGCTGACCTGAATACGCTCTCCAAAGTTACCAAAAAAGCTGTCAAAAAGCAGCGCACCAAGTACGGGGCAATGAGCAGTGGACTGTTGTTAACTAACAGTCATCGATCTCGCTGCTCTTCGGCTTTTTCCCAGCTTTATTGGTATACTGTCACTAAACACCGCCACTATACTACTCTGTTTTACCCCTATTCAGCTGCTCACGGACCCCGCCGCAACTAAATAAAGTTATTAAACCCTAAACCGCCGCTCCCGGAGCCCACCGCCACTCTAATAAACGTATTAACCCCTATCCTGCCGTTCCTGGAGCCCACCGCCACCTACATTATGTTATTAACCCCTAATCTGCCGTCCCCTACACCGCCGCCACCGACATTATACTTATTAACTCCTAATCTGCCGCCCCCAACGTCGCCGCCACTATATTAAATTTATTAACCCCTAAACCTAACACCCCTAATTTAAATCTAATTTACATAAATCTAAATAAAATTCCTATAATTACCTAAATAATTCCTATTTAAAACTAAATACTTACCTATAAAATAAACCCTAAGCTAGCTACAATATAACTAATAGTTGCATTGTAGCTAGCTTAGGGTTTATTTTTAAAAACTACCTAGCTAAAATAAATACAGAAGTACCTGTAAAATAAAACCTAACCTAAGTTACAATAACACCTAACACTACACTATAATTAAATAAATTAACTAAATTAAATACAATTAACTAAATTATATACAATTAACTAAAGTACAAAACCCCCCACTAAATTACAGAAAATAATAAACAAATTACAGATATTTAAACTAATTACACCTAATCTAATAGCCCTATTAAAATTAAAAACCCCCTCCAAAATAAAAAAAAAAACCTAGCCTAAACTAAACTACCAATAGCCCTTAAAAGGGCCTTTTGCGGGACATTGCCCTAAAGTAATCAGCTCTTTTACCTGTAAAAAAAAATACAAACAACCCCCCAACAGTAAAACACACCACCCACACAACCAACCCCCTAAATAAAATGCTAGCTAAAAAAACCTAAGCTCCTCAAAGGGCATTTGGATGGGCATTGCCCTTAAAAGGGCATTTAGCTCTTTTGCGGCCCAAAGCCCTAACCTAAAATTAAAACCCACCCAATACACCCTTAAAAAAACCTAACACTAACCCCCTGAAGATCGACTTGCCGGGAGACGTCTTCATCCAAGCCGGGCGAAGTGGTCCTCCAGACGGCAGAAGTCTTCATCCAAATGGCATCTTCTATCTTCATCCATCCAGTGCGTAGCGGGTCCATCTTCAAGACATCCGACGTGGAGCATCCTCTTCTGCCAATGACTACCCGACGAATGAAGGTTCCTTTAAGTGACGTCATCCAAGATGGTGTCCCTTAGGTTCCGATTGGCTGATAGAATTGTATCAGCCAATCGGAATTAAGGTAGTTCAATTCTATTGGCTGATGCAATCAGCCAAAAGGATTGTAGTTCAATCCTATTGGCTGATCCAATCAGCCAATAGGATTGAGCTTGCATTCTATTGGTTGTTCCAATCAGACAATAGAATGCAAGCTCAATCCTATTTTTTCTACCTTAATTCCGATTGGCTGATACAATTCTATCAGCCAATCGGAATCTAAGGGACGCCATCTTGGATGACGTCACTTAAAGGAACCTTCATTCGTCGGGTAGTCATCGGCAGAAGAGGATGCTCCGCGTCAGATGTCTTGAAGATGGACCTGCTCCGCGCCAGAAGGATGAAGATAGAAGATGCCATCTGGATGAAGACTTCTGCCATCTGGAGGACCACTTCTGCCCGGCTTGGATGAAGACTTCTGCCCGTCTGGAGGACCACTTCACCCGGCTTGGATGAAGACGTCTCCCGGTAAGTCGATCTTCAGGGGGTTAGTGTTAGTTTTTTTTAAGGGTGTATTGGGTGGGTTTTATTTTTAGGTTAGGGTTTTGGGCCTGCAAAAGAGCTAACTGCCCTTTTAAGGGCAATGCCCATCCAAATGCCCTTTTCAGGGCAATGGGGAGCTTAGGTTTTTTTAGATAGTATTTTATTTGGGGGGTTGGTTGTGTGGGTGGTGGGTTTTACTGTTGGGGTGGTTGTTTGTATTTTTTTTTACAGGTAAAAGAGCTGATTACTTTGGGGCAATACCCTGCAAAAGGCCCTTTAAAGGGCAATTGGTAGTTTAGCTTAGGCTAGGGGGGGGGGGGGAGGTATTTTGGGGGGGCTTTTTTTATTTTGATAGGTGTAATTAGTTTAAATATTTGTAATTTGTTTATTATTTTCTGTTATTTAGTGTTTTGGTTTTTTTGTCCTTTAGATAATTGTATATAATTTAGTTAATTGTATTTAATTTAGTTAATTTATTTAATTATAGTGTAGTGTTAGGTGTTAGTGTAACTTAGGTTAGCTTTTATTATACAGGTACTTTTGTATTTATTTTAGCTAGGTAGTTATTAAATAGTTAATAACTATTTAATAACTATTCTACCTAGTTAAAATAAATACAAACTTGCCTGTAAAATAAAAGTAAACCCTAAGCTAGCTACAATGTAACTATTAGTTATATTGTAGCTAGCTTATGGTTTATTTTACAGGTAAGTATTTAGTTTTAAATAGGAATAATGTAGTTAATGATAGGAGTTTTATTTAGATTTATTTAAATTAGATTTAAGTCAGGGGGTGTTAGGGTTAGGGTTAGACTTAGGTTTAGGTGTTAATAAATTTAATATAGTGGCAGCGACGTTGGGGACAGCAGATTAGGGGTTAATAAGTATAATGTAGGTGGTGGCGGTGGCAGGGCGGCAGATTAGGGGTTAATAAGTAATGTAGGTGGCGGCGGTGTCGGGCGGCAGATTAAGGGTTAATAAGTATAATGTAGGTGGCGGCGGTGCAGGGGGCGGCAGATTAGGGGTGTTTAGACTCGGGGTACATGTTAGGGTATTAGGTGTAAACGTAACTTTATTCTCCCATAGGAATCAATGGGATATCGGGCAGCAGCGAACATAAGCTTTCGCTGCTTTCAGACTCCCATTGATTCCTATGGCATCCGCCAGGGCGGCGGATTGAAAACCAGGTACGCTGGGCCGGAATAGTGGCGATTCTTAATTGCTGAGATTAGTCATAGATCTTTATGATCAGTTCCTTGTATTATATAGAATTATTTGTAGTGCATACGAGAATGCTGTGTTCGATATAAATTCCACGGGATATAAACTGACCTGAGATTTTGTTAAAAAGTGGTTGTTCGGGTTTATATTTTTCTTTTAGCAGCGATGTTAAAACACTGGCCGTTGTTATATAACATATGATGAAAGTCAGTGATTCCAAACTGTTAATAGCTTATTAATGTTGAGGATCTACAGTTGCAAGAAAAAGTATGTGAACCCTTTGGAATGATATGGATTTCTGCACAAATTGGTCATAAAATATGATCTGATCATCATCTAAGTCACAAAAATAGACAATCACAGTCTGCTTAAACTAATAACACACAAAGAATGAAATGTTGCCATGTTTTTATTGAACACACCATGTAAACATTCACAGTGCAGGTGGAAAAAGTATGTGAACCCTTGGATTTAATAACTGAACCTCCTTTGGCAGCAATAACTTCAACCAAACGTTTCCTGTAGTTGCAGATCAGACGTGCACAATGGTCAGGAGACCATTCCTCTTTACAGAACTGTTTCAGTTCAGCAATATTCTTGGGATGTCTGGTGTGAATCGCTTTCTTGAGGTCATGCCTCAGCATCTCAATCGGGTTGAGGTCAGGACTCTGACTGGGCCACTTCAGAAGGCGTATTTTCTTCTGTTTTAGCCATTCTGTTGTTGATTTACTTCTATGCTTTGGGTCATTGTCCTGTTGCAACACCCATCTTCTGTTGAGCTTCAGCTGGTAGACAGATGGCCTTAAGTTCTCCTGCAAAATGTCTTGATAAACTTGGGAATTCATTTTTCCTTCGATGATAGCAATCCGTCCAGGCCCTGACGCAGCAAAGCAGCCCCAAACCATGATGCCCCCACCACCATACTTCACAGTTGGGATGAGGTTTTGATGTTGGTGTGCTGTGCCTCTTTTTCACCACACATAGTGTTGTGTCTTTCTTCCAAACAACTCAACTTTGGTTTCATCTGTCCACAGAATATTTTGCCAGTACTGCTGTGGAACATCCTGGTGCTCTTGTGCAAACTGTAAACGTGCAGCACTGTTTTGTTTGGACAGCAGTGGCTTCCTCTGTGGTATCCTCCCATGAAATCCATTCTTGTTTAGTGTTTTACGTATTGTAGATTCGCTAACAGGGATGTTAGCATTTGCCAGTGACTTTTGTAAGTCTTTAGCTGACACTCTAGGAATCTTCTTCACCTCATTGAGCAGTCTGCGCTGTGCTCTTGCAGTCATCTTTACAGGACGGCCACTTCTAGGGAGAGTAGCAGCAGTGCTGAACTTTCTCCATTTATAGACAATTTGTCTTACCGTGGACTGATGAACAGCAAGGCTTTTGGAGATACTTTTATAACCCTTTCCAGCTTTATGAAAGTCAACAATTCTTAATCGTAGGTCTTCTGAAAGCTCTTTTGTGCGAGGCATCATTCACATCAGGCAATGCTTCTTGTGAAAAGCAAACCCAGAACTGGTGTGTGGATTTTATAGGGCAGGGCAGCTGTAACCAACACCTCCAATCTCATCTCATTGATTGGACTCCAGTTGGCTGACATCTCACTCCAATTAGCTCTTGGAGATGTCATTAGTCTAGGGGTTCACATACTTTTTCCACCTGCACTGTGAATGTTTACATGGTGTGTTCAATAAAAACATGTCAACATTTCATTCTTTTTGTGTTATTAGTTTAAGCAGACTGTGATTGTCTATTGTTGTGACTTAGATGATGATCAGATCACATTTTATGACCAATTTGTGCAGAAATCCATATCATTCCAAAGGGTTCACATACTTTTTCTTGCAACTGTAGGAGTGTGCACAATACTATATCTCCTTGCTGGTAACAACGGTTATTGTAAAAAGTCAATAACTAACATTCGCTGTAAACAGGTACCTGCTACTTGTTTGGTGGTGTGAATGTTAAAGTGTGTTACACAGTACCTTGTCTTCTTGTTGCTATATTGCAAATCCCAGCTCTTTTGTGGGTAACGTCAACGGACCTTATAATTTTGAAATACGTGACATAGAGGTGGCTAATCATCTCCCAGCCTGTCCGTTTCTTACTGGTCTCAGTCAAGATTCTTATCCTCAATTAGAATATACCAAAATGAGCGCTCAATGGTATCTATTTTATTCCGGGTACTTGTCCACTTAATAATGTACTTTTCCCCTCTTTTCGGATGATTCACAATCTTCTATAGATATATTTAGATCGAAATATCTAAGAGATGATCTGGATCAAGTGTGGCGGTTCGTATATATAAAAAAAGAAATCACCCTTATAAACACAAACACATCCAAATAGTTTTGGTAAGAGCAATCCATCCATTTAAATGTATTTTACATGGTTATATACTTTTACACATATACACAACATTATCCAAACCAGCAATTTCTTTTTTGCGCCACCTTCACTTTGTGTTACATACATTAACCTGCCTGTGTTAGTAAAAAAGATGGGTTGAAGCTGTGTTATTGATCCTTATCATAAAATGTTTGAGGGGTTAACAACTAAAGCAGTATTGGACGACAAGTACTATTTGAATGGACACATGGTATATTTAACACAGATACTGGACATGTGTCTATGGGGAGAGATTAGATTAAACAAGAAAACAAGTGACAAAATGTTGCTGGGTGCAGATGTTTTCTGGAAGTTTTTTCCCCAGCTTTCCAGGATAGGCTAAGGGCCCCATGCGGTCCCCATGCCACATTGTGCTTGTCACTGGCTTTTCATTACTAGGCTACACCTTTCAGTGTATACAGATAAACTATAGATATTATTCCTCCGACTATGACATTTAACATAAAATTCCAGACTATTAGTTATAAAGTAAGGACCTTACTACATGTCGTTAATTTTCCAGAGAAAAATTACCACAATTTTCTTGTTTACTTGTACATTCCTAAAAAAAAAGTTTCTATGTCAACTGCTCCCATCAACTTTTTGTCATTTTAAAAAAAAAAAGGTTAAAACTTATGTATATATTATATCTGTCTTTAATTTATTTTAATTATCTTTCTATTATAGAAATATCTATTGCAAAAATATTTGAAGTATGAAGTTTGGTATCAGCATTGTTAAATAACTTTCACTGATTCTACTACGGAAAATTGTCTACAGAACAAATTAAGGATTGGAGCAATTTATATTTAATAGCTGTATTTAGAATAAGCTACATTTCCGATCTTAAATCTGTAATGACCTCTGCTGGTAGTATAGAATAATAAACATACAAATATGGAAACAATTTCAATCTAAAAAAATGCATTTGTCTAGACCAATATTTTGCAAATTTAACTCTGTGGTGTTTAATGGAACAGTTCAAGGAGTAAGTAAAGAGCCAGGGAGCTGAACTATAGGCTTTGATCATTTATTTAGTTCAGTTTATACTTCGGAAAGGTATCATGAGCAGTCTCTCTTGATGTCAACATGTTTCAGGAAACCATACACCAGTCAGGAGTTCACACCGAGCCTAGTATGCTTTTTTCATTTTGTGATTACAAGATCCAAGATGGATTGAACAATCTCAATATTCTTCTCACCTTCTGCAAACTTAGTGATGTATCTTGTGATGGCCACTAACATTTGCTACTGTGAACATAGACTGGCTAGCCATCACAATCAAGCCACACCAAATTTGAGTGGATCAAGCTTTCTGGACAGCTCATAAGTAACAGTGACATATATTACTTTGATGGAAAATGCTATAATAGTGACATTATCCTATGCCTTCTGTATTAATGTGGGTCAGGCTGAAATGCTTGCAGATACCCTTTTATCAAAGCATGGATTTGTAGATTTTATGCAGCCTACAATTCAATGCAGATGGTCAAAAATAAATAATTCTCCTCCCTAAGTTAGCCCCCTAACACAATAATTTAAACCACATCTTCCACAATTAACCATTATTTTGCTCTCCCAGCAGACTATAAACCTAATGGCCTGCACCCCACAGCAATATCCCCTCTCAAATCATAATCACCCCCCCTACACAACCATTTTCACATAAATCCCTAAAATCTTTAAACTCCTTTTCACAAACCCCATCTAAAGATCACCAAAAATCCTATTTACAAATAAATATATGTTTCTGGTTGGGACGGGCTGCTTGTGGCACTCTCCGGTGTGGGCCCAAGCCTAGCCTGGAGTTGGAGGCATCCTGTTTCTGCACTGTGCCCCCACTGCTATCTCCTTGGTGGTTCTCACTGCCCAGACTCTCCCCTAGCCATTTAGAAGAGGAAGAAGTGAGGTGCATGATCTTGCACCCTTCTGCAGAAGTCACAAGGCCCTCTGTAAAACTGGCCCTGGGATCACCTTGAGAGTGCCAGTAGCCATTTAAGGTAGAGCCTCTAGGAGAAGGACAAAAGGAGAGAAGGGACGCCTCATAACATAGTCATGTGTATAAAAATATACTTATTCCTGAGACATAAGAATCATATTTATGATTTGTGGTGGCACCCAAGGTAGATAGGTGCAGATAAGCCGGCTGACCCTTTCAGCTCGCTGGAACTTCGTAGCTATATGATGACTGAATTTGATACAAACTGTCGGCTAGATTACGAGTCTTGTGTTAGCCTTAAAAAGCAGCGTTGAGAGGTCCCAACGCTGCTTTTTAACGTCCGCTGGTATTACGAGTCTGGCAGGTACAGGTGTACCGCTGACTTTTCTTCTGCGACTCGAGCTTACCGCAAATCCCCTTACTTAAATTGCGTATCCTATCTTTTCAATGGGACCTGCCTAACTCCGGTATTACAAGTCTTAGAAGAAGTGAGCGGTAGACCCTCTCCTGTCAAGACTCCTACCTTTTAAAAGTCAGTAGTTAAGAGTTTTATGGGCTAACGCCGTAACATAAAACTCTTAACTAAAGTGCTAAAAAGTACACTAACACCCATAAACTACCTAGTAACCCCTAAACCAAGCCCCCCCCCCACATCGGAAACACTTTAATAAAGTTTTTAACCCCTAATCTGCCGACCGGACATCGCCGCCACTGTAATAAATATATTGACCACTAAACTGCCGCACTCCCGCCTCGCAAACACTAGTTACATTTTTTTAACCCCTAATCTGCCGTCCCTAACATCGCCGACACCTACTAACATTTATTAACCCCTAATCTGCCGCCCCCAACGTCGCCGCTACTATATTAAATTTATTAACCCCTAAACCTAAGTCTAAACCTAAGTCTAACACCCCCCTAACTTAAATATAATTTAAATAAAACAAAATAAAATTACTACAATTAAATAAATTAATCCTATTTAAAACTAAATACCTATAAAATAAACCATAAGATAGCTACAATATAACTAATAGTTACATTTGTATCTATCTTAGGATTTATTTTTAAATATAAATCCATTAAAACCCACCACCCACACACCCAACCCTACTCTAAAACCCACCCAATCCCCCCTTAATAAAACCTAACACTAACCCCTTGAAGATCACCCTACCTTGAGCCGTCTTCACCCAGCTGGGCACAAGTGGTCCTCCAGAGGGGCAGAAGTCTTCATCCAATCCGGGCAGAAGAGGACTTCCAGACGGGCAGAAGGCTTCATCCAGGCGGCATCTTCTATCTTCATCCAACCGGAGCGGGTCCATCTTGAAGCCAGCCGACGTGGAGTATCCTCTTCTTCCGACGTTGGTTGTTCCAATCGGACAATAGAATGCAAGCTCAATCCTATTTTTTCTACCTTAATTCCGATTGGCTGATACAATTCTATTCTTAAAGGAACCTTCATTCGTCGGGTAGTCATCGGCAGAAGAGGATGCTCCGCGTCAGATGTCTTGAAGATGGACCTGCTCCGCGCCAGAAGGATGAAGATAGAAGATGCCATCTGGATGAAGACTTCTGCCATCTGGAGGACCACTTCTGCCCGGCTTGGATGAAGACTTCTGCCCGTCTGGAGGACCACTTCACCCGGCTTGGATGAAGACGTCTCCCGGTAAGTCGATCTTCAGGGGGTTAGTGTTAGTTTTTTTTAAGGGTGTATTGGGTGGGTTTTATTTTTAGGTTAGGGTTTTGGGCCTGCAAAAGAGCTAACTGCCCTTTTAAGGGCAATGCCCATCCAAATGCCCTTTTCAGGGCAATGGGGAGCTTAGGTTTTTTTAGATAGTATTTTATTTGGGGGGTTGGTTGTGTGGGTGGTGGGTTTTACTGTTGGGGTGGTTGTTTGTATTTTTTTTTACAGGTAAAAGAGCTGATTACTTTGGGGCAATACCCTGCAAAAGGCCCTTTAAAGGGCAATTGGTAGTTTAGCTTAGGCTAGGGGGGGGGGAGGTATTTTGGGGGGGCTTTTTTTATTTTGATAGGGCTATTAGATTAGGTGTAATTAGTTTAAATATTTGTAATTTGTTTATTATTTTCTGTTATTTAGTGTTTTGTTTTTTTTGTCCTTTAGATAATTGTATATAATTTAGTTAATTGTATTTAATTTAGTTAATTTATTTAATTATAGTGTAGTGTTAGGTGTTAGTGTAACTTAGGTTAGCTTTTATTATACAGGTACTTTTGTATTTATTTTAGCTAGGTAGTTATTAAATAGTTAATAACTATTTAATAACTATTCTACCTAGTTAAAATAAATACAAACTTGCCTGTAAAATAAAAGTAAACCCTAAGCTAGCTACAATGTAACTATTAGTTATATTGTAGCTAGCTTAGGGTTTATTTTACAGGTAAGTATTTAGTTTTAAATAGGAATAATGTAGTTAATGATAGGAGTTTTATTTAGATTTATTTAAATTAGATTTAAGTCAGGGGGTGTTAGGGTTAGGGTTAGACTTAGGTTTAGGTGTTAATAAATTTAATATAGTGGCAGCGACGTTGGGGACAGCAGATTAGGGGTTAATAAGTATAATGTAGGTGGTGGCGGTGGCAGGGCGGCAGATTAGGGGTTAATAAGTAATGTAGGTGGCGGCGGTGTCGGGCGGCAGATTAAGGGTTAATAAGTATAATGTAGGTGGCGGCGGTGCAGGGGGCGGCAGATTAGGGGTGTTTAGACTCGGGGTACATGTTAGGGTATTAGGTGTAAACGTAACTTTATTCTCCCATAGGAATCAATGGGATATCGGGCAGCAGCGAACATAAGCTTTCGCTGCTTTCAGACTCCCATTGATTCCTATGGCATCCGCCAGGGCGGCGGATTGAAAACCAGGTACGCTGGGCCGGAATAGTGACGATTCTTAATTGCTGAGATTAGTCATAGATCTTTATGATCAGTTCCTTGTATTATATAGAATTATTTGTAGTGCATACGAGAATGCTGTGTTCGATATAAATTCCACGGGATATAAACTGACCTGAGATTTTGTTAAAAAGTTGTTGTTCGGGTTTATATTTTTCTTTTAGCAGCGATGTTAAAACACTGGCCGTTGTTATATAACATATGATGAAAGTCAGTGATTCCAAACTGTTAATAGCTTATTAATGTTGAGGATCTACAGTTGCAAGAAAAAGTATGTGAACCCTTTGGAATGATATGGATTTCTGCACAAATTGGTCATAAAATATGATCTGATCATCATCTAAGTCACAAAAATAGACAATCACAGTCTGCTTAAACTAATAACACACAAAGAATGAAATGTTGCCATGTTTTTATTGAACACACCATGTAAGCATTCACAGTGCAGGTGGAAAAAGTATGTGAACCCTTGGATTTAATAACTGAACCTCCTTTGGCAGCAATAACTTCAACCAAACGTTTCCTGTAGTTGCAGATCAGACGTGCACAATGGTCAGGAGACCATTCCTCTTTACAGAACTGTTTCAGTTCAGCAATATTCTTGGGATGTCTGGTGTGAATCGCTTTCTTGAGGTCATGCCTCAGCATCTCAATCGGGTTGAGGTCAGGACTCTGACTGGGCCACTTCAGAAGGCGTATTTTCTTCTGTTTTAGCCATTCTGTTGTTGATTTACTTCTATGCTTTGGGTCATTGTCCTGTTGCAACACCCATCTTCTGTTGAGCTTCAGCTGGTAGACAGATGGCCTTAAGTTCTCCTGCAAAATGTCTTGATAAACTTGGGAATTCATTTTTCCTTCGATGATAGCAATCCGTCCAGGCCCTGACGCAGCAAAGCAGCCCCAAACCATGATGCCCCCACCACCATACTTCACAGTTGGGATGAGGTTTTGATGTTGGTGTGCTGTGCCTCTTTTTCACCACACATAGTGTTGTGTCTTTCTTCCAAACAACTCAACTTTGGTTTCATCTGTCCACAGAATATTTTGCCAGTACTGCTGTGGAACATCCTGGTGCTCTTGTGCAAACTGTAAACGTGCAGCACTGTTTTGTTTGGACAGCAGTGGCTTCCTCTGTGGTATCCTCCCATGAAATCCATTCTTGTTTAGTGTTTTACGTATTGTAGATTCGCTAACAGGGATGTTAGCATTTGCCAGTGACTTTTGTAAGTCTTTAGCTGACACTCTAGGAATCTTCTTCACCTCATTGAGCAGTCTGCGCTGTGCTCTTGCAGTCATCTTTACAGGACGGCCACTTCTAGGGAGAGTAGCAGCAGTGCTGAACTTTCTCCATTTATAGACAATTTGTCTTACCGTGGACTGATGAACAGCAAGGCTTTTGGAGATACTTTTATAACCCTTTCCAGCTTTATGAAAGTCAACAATTCTTAATCGTAGGTCTTCTGAAAGCTCTTTTGTGCGAGGCATCATTCACATCAGGCAATGCTTCTTGTGAAAAGCAAACCCAGAACTGGTGTGTGGATTTTATAGGGCAGGGCAGCTGTAACCAACACCTCCAATCTCATCTCATTGATTGGACTCCAGTTGGCTGACATCTCACTCCAATTAGCTCTTGGAGATGTCATTAGTCTAGGGGTTCACATACTTTTTCCACCTGCACTGTGAATGTTTACATGGTGTGTTCAATAAAAACATGGCAACATTTCATTCTTTTTGTGTTATTAGTTTAAGCAGACTGTGATTGTCTATTGTTGTGACTTAGATGATGATCAGATCACATTTTATGACCAATTTGTGCAGAAATACATATCATTCCAAAGAGTTCACATACTTTTTCTTGCAACTGTAGGAGTGTGCACAATACTATATCTCCTTGCTGGTAACAACGGTTATTGTAAAAAGTCAATAACTAACATTCGCTGTAAACAGGTACCTGCTACTTGTTTGGTGGTGTGAATGTTAAAGTGTGTTACACAGTACCTTGTCTTCTTGTTGCTATATTGCAAATCCCAGCTCTTTTGTGGGTAACGTCAACGGACCTTATAATTTTGAAATACGTGACATAGAGGTGGCTAATCATCTCCCAGCCTGTCCTTCGTTTCTTACTGGTCTCAGTCAAGATTCTTATCCTCAATTAGAATATACCAAAATGAGCGCTCAATGGTATCTATTTTATTCCGGGTACTTGTCCACTTAATAATGTACTTTTCCCCTCTTTTCGGATGATTCACAATCTTCTATAGATATATTTAGATCGAAATATCTAAGAGATGATCTGGATCAAGTGTGGCGGTTCGTATATATAAAAAAAGAAATCACCCTTATAAACACAAACACATCCAAATAGTTTTGGTAAGAGCAATCCATCCATTTAAATGTATTTTACATGGTTATATACTTTTACACATATACACAACATTATCCAAACCAGCAATTTCTTTTTTGCGCCACCTTCACTTTGTGTTACATACATTAACCTGCCTGTGTTAGTAAAAAAGATGGGTTGAAGCTGTGTTATTGATCCTTATCATAAAATGTTTGAGGGGTTAACAACTAAAGCAGTATTGGACGACAAGTACTATTTGAATGGACACATGGTATATTTAACACAGATACTGGACATGTGTCTATGGGGAGAGATTAGATTAAACAAGAAAACAAGTGACAAAATGTTGCTGGGTGCAGATGTTTTCTGGAAGTTTTTTCCCCAGCTTTCCAGGATAGGCTAAGGGCCCCATGCGGTCCCCATGCCACATTGTGCTTGTCACTGGCTTTTCATTACTAGGCTACACCTTTCAGTGTATACAGATAAACTATAGATATTATTCCTCCGACTATGACATTTAACATAAAATTCCAGACTATTAGTTATAAAGTAAGGTCCTTACTACATGTCGTTAATTTTCCAGAGAAAAATTACCACAATTTTCTTGTTTACTTGTACATTCCTAAAAAAAAAGTTTCTATGTCAACTGCTCCCATCAACTTTTTGTCATTTAAAAAAAAAAAAGGTTAAAACTTATGTATATATTATATCTGTCTTTAATTTATTTTAATTATCTTTCTATTATAGAAATATCTATTGCAAAAATATTTGAAGTATGAAGTTTGGTATCAGCATTGTTAAATAACTTTCACTGATTCTACTACGGAAAATTGTCTACAGAACAAATTAAGGATTGGAGCAATTTATATTTAATAGCTGTATTTAGAATAAGCTACATTTCCGATCTTAAATCTGTAATGACCTCTGCTGGTAGTATAGAATAATAAACATACAAATATGGAAACAATTTCAATCTAAAAAAATGCATTTGTCTAGACCAATATTTTGCAAATTTAACTCTGTGGTGTTTAATGGAACAGTTCAAGGAGTAAGTAAAGAGCCAGGGAGCTGAACTATAGGCTTTGATCATTTATTTAGTTCAGTTTATACTTCGGAAAGGTATCATGAGCAGTCTCTCTTGATGTCAACATGTTTCAGGAAACCATACACCAGTCAGGAGTTCACACCGAGCCTAGTATGCTTTTTTCATTTTGTGATTACAAGATCCAAGATGGATTGAACAATCTCAATATTCTTCTCACCTTCTGCAAACTTAGTGATGTATCTTGTGATGGCCACTAACATTTGCTACTGTGAACATAGACTGGCTAGCCATCACAATCAAGCCACACCAAATTTGAGTGGATCAAGCTTTCTGGACAGCTCATAAGTAACAGTGACATATATTACTTTGATGGAAAATGCTATAATAGTGACATTATCCTATGCCTTCTGTATTAATGTGGGTCAGGCTGAAATGCTTGCAGATACCCTTTTATCAAAGCATGGATTTGTAGATTTTATGCAGCCTACAATTCAATGCAGATGGTCAAAAATAAATAATTCTCCTCCCTAAGTTAGCCCCCTAACACAATAATTTAAACCACATCTTCCACAATTAACCATTATTTTGCTCTCCCAGCAGACTATAAACCTAATGGCCTGCACCCACAGCAATATCCCCTCTCAAATCATAATCACCCCCCCTACACAACCATTTTCACATAAATCCCTAAAATCTTTAAACTCCTTTTCACAAACCCCATCTAAAGATCACCAAAAATCCTATTTACAAATAAATATATGTTTCTGGTTGGGACGGGCTGCTTATGGCACTCTCCGGTGTGGGCCCAAGCCTAGCCTGGAGTTGGAGGCATCCTGTTTCTGCACTGTGCCCCCACTGCTATCTCCTTGGTGGTTCTCACTGCCCAGACTCTCCCCTAGCCATTTAGAAGAGGAAGAAGTGAGGTGCATGATCTTGCACCCTTCTGCAGAAGTCACAAGGCCCTCTGTAAAACTGGCCCTGGGATCACCTTGAGAGTGCCAGTAGCCATTTAAGGTAGAGCCTCTAGGAGAAGGACAAAAGGAGAGAAGGGACGCCTCATAACATAGTCATGTGTATAAAAATATACTTATTCCTGAGACATAAGAATCATATTTATGATTTGTGGTGGCACCCAAGGTAGATAGGTGCAGATAAGCCGGCTGACCCTTTCAGCTCGCTGGAACTTCGTAGCTATATGATGACTGAATTTGATACAAACTGTCGGCTAGATTACGAGTCTTGTGTTAGCCTTAAAAAGCAGCGTTGAGAGGTCCCAACGCTGCTTTTTAACGTCCGCTGGTATTACGAGTCTGGCAGGTACAGGTGTACCGCTGACTTTTCTTCTGCGACTCGAGCTTACCGCAAATCCCCTTACTTAAATTGCGTATCCTATCTTTTCAATGGGACCTGCCTAACTCCGGTATTACAAGTCTTAGAAGAAGTGAGCGGTAGACCCTCTCCTGTCAAGACTCCTACCTTTTAAAAGTCAGTAGTTAAGAGTTTTATGGGCTAACGCCGTAACATAAAACTCTTAACTAAAGTGCTAAAAAGTACACTAACACCCATAAACTACCTAGTAACCCCTAAACCAAGGCCCCCTCCCCACATCGGAAACACTTTAATAAAGTTTTTAACCCCTAATCTGCCGACCGGACATCGCCGCCACTGTAATAAATATATTAACCCCTAAACTGCCGCACTCCCGCCTCGCAAACACTAGTTACATTTTTTTAACCCCTAATCTGCCGTCCCTAACATCGCCGACACCTACTAACATTTATTAACCCCTAATCTGCCGCCCCCAACGTCGCCGCTACTATATTAAATTTATTAACCCCTAAACCTAAGTCTAAACCTAAGTCTAACACCCCCCTAACTTAAATATAATTTAAATAAAACAAAATAAAATTACTACAATTAAATAAATTAATCCTATTTAAAACTAAATACCTATAAAATAAACCATAAGATAGCTACAATATAACTAATAGTTACATTTGTATCTATCTTAGGATTTATTTTTAAATATAAATCCATTAAAACCCACCACCCACACACCCAACCCTACTCTAAAACCCACCCAATCCCCCCTTAATAAAACCTAACACTAACCCCTTGAAGATCACCCTACCTTGAGCCGTCTTCACCCAGCTGGGCACAAGTGGTCCTTCAGAGGGGCAGAAGTCTTCATCCAATCCGGGCAGAAGAGGACTTCCAGACGGGCAGAAGGCTTCATCCAGGCGGCATCTTCTATCTTCATCCAACCGGAGCGGGTCCATCTTGAAGCCAGCCGACGTGGAGCATCCTCTTCTTCCGACGACTCCCAACGAATAATTGTTCCTTTAAATTACGTCATCCAAGATGGCGTCCCTTGAATTCCGATTGGCTGATAGGATTCTATCAGCCAATCGGAATTAAGGTAGGAAAAATCCTATTGGCTGATTGGATCAGCCAATAGGATTGAACTTAGGCAGATAACTCTTTAAACCCCCAAGAATAAAGGTTCAAATTTTTCTCTAAACACTTTAGTACGTATACCTAGTGTTTATACTAGGTTTTCTAAAGAACCTATTACTGAGAACCATCACAATGAGTTTACAGAACGATTTACTACTAAGACAACAAAAAAGATTGCAAGATCTTAATTCAATTTTCAATACATCAAATGAACCACCTCAAAATGTAGGTGAGGATCAGATCAATGACCTATTATGCCAGTCACACAAAACACTATACAAACATACAAAGAGATGGTGGAACTTACATTTTTTTCAAAAATACTTACAAGATAAAATGATCCCTAGAGGGTTACGTATCAAAATGTTTCCTGGGTTTGATTTTAAAAAAACAGAACACATAGAAAGATGGGAAAAGGCACTGACAACCTGCTCATTCACACTAATCCAGATACTAATAGAAGCAGACGAAGACGAAGTTGCTTCCTTAGAAGAAGAAATAAAAACTTACAATGATAATCTAAAAAACTTTGAAAATTTAGAAAAATTCACAAATCTCTATACTCAATACCAATCTGAATTGGACAAATTAGAAAATGAACTGATCCAAACAAAAAAACAGAAATATCAAAGAGATCAAACAGATTATTTAAATAAAAGAGTGTACAAATGGCAGAAAAGGTATAACACTCGCTCAAGAAACAACAATCAGTATCAAAACACAACACTACAAAACGACAGTGAAACTGAAATATCTGACTCTGACACTTCTATAGAAAGCATTAATAGTGAAATGAGCATTCAGCCTAGGGTATATACTAGGTTACAAACACAGGCCTTAATTCCTAATGACCCATCAGCTCCCTCAACATCCACTAGCCCTTCCTCTTTTTTAGGAATTACAACGGACAGGCAGCGCACAATACCAGGCAGCAACAAGGTACCAGATTCAAGACCCAACAAGCGCAAACCATCAACCACTCCTCAAAGAGAGACAAGAAGGAGACAACCAAGCCCATTCTCAAAGATCAGGATGGGCACCTAAAAATAATAAACTTAACTGACCACGTTCTAGATCAAACCCACATCTCTGTCCTGTCTAAAGGCCTTAGTTTTTGTCCAACAAACAAATTAAACAAATTTGAAGTTGTTAAAGATATTAATCTATACACTAGGAAGCTACTGTTGAAAAAACTATATGCCAAAAAAGAACTTGGAGATGATTGGACTATGACAGATCAATTGGCGTTGCAAGACTTACAAGACTTGTTAAATGACAATTCAGAAATTACAACCCCAGAAATTGACTGGAGACAACAAATAAAAAATAAATCGAAATATATTCCTCCTGGCAATCTATCTCCACAGATCCAAGTGTTTAATGAAATGGTTTGTGATAAAATAGAAAAATTGCCTGATCTCAAGATAAACCCTAATCTCACAAAACAAGAACAAAAAGCATTAAAAGAAATCCACACATGGCATGATACCATCATAAAGAAATCTGATAAAGGTGGTAATATAGTTCTATGGGAGAAGAACATGTATCTTGAAGAAGCTACTAAACAACTGGACAATAAACACTGTTATAAAAAACTTCTTGGCAATCCTACTGCTATGTACAGTGAAAAGTATAACAAGATCATAGATAAGGCTTATAAGGATAAAATCATTAACAGTACTGAGAAACAATTTCTATCTCAACAACATCCAACCACGGCCACATTCTATATGATCCCCAAGATACATAAAAATATCCACAAACCTCCAGGCCGGCCCATAGTGTCAGGCAACGGCAGTCTCACTGAAAAACCGAGTCAATACATCGACCAAAGACTGAGAGAGTATCTATACACTCTACCTTCGTACGTTAAGGACACTATGGAGGTATTGCAAAAATTAAACAACATGATACTATCTCCTAACTCCTTCATCATAACAGCCGATGTGGAATCATTGTACACCAATATCAAACATCATTTGGGTGAACAGGCAATTTCCTATTACTTAAGCACAAATGTGAATGACAATCATGAACACAATCAGTTTATTAAAGAATTATTACACTTTGTACTTCACCATAATTATTTTACATTTAAAGATCGCTTCTTCTTACAAACACAGGGTACCGCAATGGGTACAGCCTGTGCACCCACGTACGCAAATCTGTTCCTAGGATGGTGGGAGAATTTAACAGTTTTCACTAGTGATAATGACGGTTATACACAGTATATCCCTTGTTGGATTCGGTATATAGACGATATACTGTTTATCTGGGATGGCCCTGAACCAATGCTATGTGAGTTTATGAATGTCTTAAACAAGAACAAACTGAACATTAAACTCACATATGAATATAGTCAAGAACTGGTTAACTTCTTAGACTTACAAATACAAGTTGATCCAGAAGGAAGAGTAAGCACTACTATATATCGAAAAAAAACAGCCACCAACACTCTGCTGTATCATACTAGTGCCCATGCCCCCTGCACTCTTAAGGCCATCCCAAAAGGAGAATTTACAAGGTTGAGAAGGAATTGTTCTGACTTAAGTGTATTCAAGCATGAAGCATCCAAACTCTCCAATAGGCTTCAAGACAGAGGCTATAGTAAAAGGTCAATAAAAAAAGCCAGAATACAGGCCTTACAGCAAGATAGACAAAAACTCCTTCAACCACGTCAGAAAAAGCAGGACAATAAACCAAGACTAATTACCACATACAATCCGCAAATAAAACAGATAACAACTATACTAAATGACCACTGGCATATCTTAAAAAATGATCCCCTACTTGCAACCCAGATCGGGGATAGAGTCTCAATTGGATATAAAAGACCGAAAAATCTGAAAGATACTCTAGTCAAAAGTCACTACATTCATATGCCTAAAAGAGCCTGTCAATCTAAAGGGATGTTCCCTTGTGGAACGTGCAGTACATGTCCCAAGGTGTGGAAAATCAAGGACATTGATGATAAATATGCACACAAACACATATTGTCTGATCATTTCTCCTGTACTACAACAGGTGTTGTTTATGTCCTCCAGTGTCCATGTAAGCTGTTCTATGTCGGAATGACGACACGACAAATAAGGACACGAATCATGGAACATAGCAGAAATATTAGAAACGCCCATAAAGACATGGAGAAAGATAAACTGATAACTAGTGTCGCTAGGCATTTCTATCATAAACACAATAGCAACGATTCCTTGCTGAAATTTTCAGTACTGCAAAAGGCAACTTTAGGCATTAGAGGAGGCAACTTAGAACAAACACTACTCAAAATGGAGTGCAAATGGATACACCTACTGAACAGTGTCAAACCTCATGGACTTAATGACAACAACAACTATCATGTATATTTGGAATGAATTACTTAACATATATGTTTATACCATCCAGCCAAACATATATGGTATAATCTACTTAACATATGTCCAAATATCATATAACTAAACATAACTCAACAATTTATTAATTTCGTTCCGCATACCCCCTTTTTCACTTATTTCCTCCTTTATGTAGAGGAAGTTTCAATATATATATTATAATCCCTTTTAAGTTATAAAAGTACAATGTTCACAATGACTACATAATAGCACTTTTTCACATTATTACCCATCACCTTCCTAGTCTCACTTATCCCTCTTTCATTTATTTCTTTTTTATGCTGTGTAAGTCCCAATATAGCTTCACTTTAAGCATCATAATTCCTTGTATGTTATAAAGTATAATGTTCATTATATGATTATATTACAGCACCTTTTCACATAATTAGTTATCACCATTTATTTTCCCACAAGCGATTTACAGCCAATGTCTTAATGGCTCTTAAATCACACAACTTTTCATTGCACCTTATTCAAACTTATTGCACATGAGCGTATATTTATTTAAAATATTTTTCACTTGGCATCAAACACCAGTTATGTCCAACACCCAGTTAGTAATCATTCTATTTCTATTTCACATTATAATCACTCATGATTCCATTTTATGTACAATTTATATTTTTAATTTAAAGTACATGGAATTTATCTATATAAGATTCGTATAACTTTTAGGAAATAATCTCCTATTCCCTCCTCGCTATTATGTGCACCTGCAAAAATGGGTACATAAGGTAATAAACTCTTAAAAAATATGCGAGTGAGAAACTATTATGAAACGTCAAGATGCTTCACAATCCGTATTCATTCCTTTGTATCATAACAACCATACCGTTTACACGCTGTCTCCATAGTAACGAAATTGACGTCATCTATCCAGTGATTGATTTAGGCTCTACCAATGAGAATAGCAATCCCCGACCTATCAGATGAGTAAGGTGGGACATATGAAGCCTATATATTTCCGGAAGTATGCCGGCCCGGGTAACCCCTCTGAGGATGCGTTAAGTGAAACGCTGCGTCAGGGGTCCTCGTTTTTTAATTGCCTCTCTGGTTGAAAAATAATTTGTTACTTTAGCTTAAAAATTATTTCTTTAAAAAAACTATACTTAGTAATTTGTGGCTTTTTATAGTCACAAGCAGGTATATCCTGTTGCTCTTCTCAGCGTAAAAAAATTGGGTATCTGTTATGTCTTCAGAGCATAATGCTAGCTATGGTATATTAGCTTAAATATGACTGATTAAGTTTCTAGCTAACAATTGTGCAGCAATACCGTATAGATATTACAGAGGGGGAAAGAATAGTAATATACTAGAAATCTGATAACCTGCACTGATCATACGGCATTATACTAGATATCCTGGGTTAGCCACTCTAAGCTGATAGTCTGTAACGTTGCAGTACAACTCAAACACAGGCAGTGTGACAAGATATAATAGTTCACACTGTAATAAAGTGGGATAAGTTAAGAATAATCTGAGTATATATTGGCACAGATATTGTGAGTTTGTTGAACCTTAAAAAACTTATCATAATGCTAAATGACTATTACTAAATATTACAACGTGCAGTATCAGTGAATGCATACTACCGCTAATTAAAACTAGTACATGTATGTTGACCCCCCTCATAATTGTACACGGACTATTACATAGAATCTAATCCATACTCGACCGAATCACAAGACAACTAAGAAATATAGTTTTAGTCTTATACTGAAGTAACTCACTGACGTGATAACTCATAAGAACAAGTGATATATACATAGATACATATTTTAGTTGTGTGAAGCCTAACTCGTGAGTATGGGGTTTAGTTTCCCTGTTTAGACAAATCTAACTAGAACCTTAATTTAAGCAACTAATAATCCACAATCCATAGCTGTGCTACATATATTTCTATTCACATAGCTTGAGAGCAAACTGACAAATAAAGACCCCAGAACTTAAGTGCTATGGGTATATAAAATACCAATATTCCCTAGTGGTAATCTAATAGATTGGCCATATATAAGGCCATATAGCCATATGGAAGATTAACCGATATTTATACCTATAACATTATCTGGGTCCTATAATAGAATTACTAAGTATCCTATATACTTGGCACTGCGTAGACTAAGTATTAAATAATTGCAACAGAGAGAGTGTTTTTAACATTTCAAAGGGTAGCATACATATATACTTTATGCTGTCTTTTTTTAGAAATCAACTAATAAAGGTTATATTTTAAAACTGGGTATATTTTTCTGTCTCAAGTTCCAGTAATCGTCCGAACTAAACTAAATAATTAAATTTAAGTGCAAAAAAGCATTCTTTTTGGACTAACCTGCTCTCATAGCAGAGATAGCCCTCCTTTTGTAAATTGAACTTCAATCCTATTGGCTGATTGGATCAGCCAATAGGATTGAGCTCGCATTCTATTGGCTGTTCCAATCAGCCAATAGAATGCAAGCTCAATTCTATTGGCTGATTGCATCAGCCAATAGGATTTTTCCTACCTTAATTCCGATTGGCTGATAGAATCCTATCAGCCAATCGGAATTCAAGGGACACCATCTTGGATGACGTCATTTAAAGGAACCTTTATTCGTCGGGAGTCGTCGGAAGAAGAGGATACTCCGCGTCGGCTGGCTTGAAGATGGACCCGCTCTGAATGAATGAAGATAGAAGATGCCGCCTGGATGAAGCCTTCTGCCCGCCTGGAGGTCCTCTTCTGCCCGGATCGGATGAAGACTTCTGCCCTTCTGGAGGACCCCTTGTGCCCGGCTGGGTGAAGACGGCTCAAGGTAGGGTGATCTTCAAGGGGGTAGTGTTAGGTTTTATTAAGGGGGGATTGGGTGGGTTTTAGAGTAGGGTTGGGTGTGTGGGTGGTGGGTTTTAATGTTGGGGCGTATTGTATTTTTTTTTTTTACAGGCAAAAGAGCCGATTACTTTGGGGCAATGCCCCGCAAAAAGCCCTTTTAAGGGCTATTTGTAATTTAGTATAGGGTAGTGAATTTTATTATTTTAGGGGGCTTTTTTCTTTTATTAGGGGGATTAGATTAGGTGTAATTAGTTTAAAAAAATTGTAATAATTTTTTTATTTTCTGTAATTTAGTGTTTGTTTGTTTTTTGTACTTTAGTTTATTTAATTGTAGTTAGTTTAAGTAATTAATTTAATGATAGTGTAGTGTTTAATTGTGTAATTGTAATTTAGGTTAGGGTTAATTTTACAGGTAAATTTGTACTTATTTTAACTAGGTAGTTATTAAATAGTTAATAACTATTTAATAACTATTGTACCTAGTTAAAATAAATACAAAGTTGCCTGTAAAATAAAAATAAATCCTAAAATAGATACAAATGTAACTATTAGTTATATTGTAGCTATCTTATGGTTTATTTTATAGGTAAGTATTTAGTTTTAAATAGGTTTAATTTATTTAATTGTAGTAATTTTATTTAGTTTTATTTAAATTATATTTAAGTTAGGGGGGTGTTAGACTTAAGTTTAGACTTAGGGGTTAATAATTTTTAATATAGTAGCGGCGACGATGTGGGCGGCAGATTAGGGGTTAATAAATGTGAGTAGGTTGCGGCGACATTGGGGGGCAGATTAGGGGTTAATAAATAGTATGTAGGTGTCGGCGATGTTGGGGGCAGCAGATTAGGGGTTCATAGAGATAATGTAGGTGGCGGCGGTGTCCGGAGCGGCAGATTAGGGGTTAATAATATAATGCAGGTGTTGGCGATGTCGGGGGTAGCAGATTAGGGGTTAATAAGTGTAAGATTAGGGGTGTTTAGACTTGGGGTTCATGTTAGGGTGTTATGTGTAGACATAAATTTTATTTCCCCATAGGAATCAATTTGGCTGCGTTAGAAGCTGAACACTGCTTTTTTGCAGGGTTTTTTTCAGCTGAATCTGCCCCATTGTTTCCTATGGGGAAATCGTGCACAAGCACGTTTTGCCAGCTCACCGCTACTGTAAGCAACGCTGGTATTGAGGTGAGATGTGGAGCTAAATTTTGCTCTACGCTCACCTTTTTGCGGCTAACGCCGGGTTTAAAAAAACCTATAATACCAGCGTTGTCTTAAGTGAGCTGTGAAAAAAAAGGCTCGTTAGCAACGCACCCCTGTTACTGCAAAACTTGTAATCTAGGTAACTGTTTGCTGTGCCACACTATTCAGGACCAAATAGAGGCAAAGGTCAGCAGTGATGCAAGAGCCCAGATCCAGTGAGCCACACACACAGTGATACAAGACCTCCAGGTTTGCCACTACGAGGTTCCAGCAAGCAGACCACTGAAAGTGTCTGAAAGCTTATCTGCACCTACAAATCTTGGGTGCCACCACAAATCGTGAGTGTGAGTCTTATGTCTCATGAATAAAGTTATTTTTACACATGGCTACGCTATGAGGTGCCCCTTCTCTCGTTTGGTCTTTCATGTACAGATTGCACTCTGCACTTGTAGTTATAAGTAGAGCAGCCTCAGCGATAACCAAGACGTTTTAATAATATAGACTTTGGGACCATTTTCTTTTTTTCTGTTTACTCCATGGGGGGTAGTTATCAAGCCGTCTACTTTTCTGGCTTCGCCGGCCCAATACGCCCACCTAAGCTCGCCTCACATCGCCGCCGCGGACCTGAAAAAATACGCCTAAGTTATCAAATAAAGCTGTCAAAAAGCCGCGGGGCGATGAGCAGCGGACTGTGACAGTTATCACTCATCTGATCTCGCTGCCCTTTGGCTTTTTCCCAGCTTTATTGCTAGCCTGTCACTAAGCACTCACACTACACTGCACTGTTCTATCCCTATACCGGCGCCCCCGGAGCCTCCCGCAACTCAATAAAGTTACTAACCCCTAAACCGCCACTCCTAGACCCCGCCGCAACTCTTATAAATGTATTAACCCCTAAACCGCCGCTCCTAGACCCTGCCGCAACTCTTATAAATGTATTAACCCCTAAACCGCCGCTCCCGGACACCGCTGCCACCTACAGTATACTTAGTAACCCCTATCCTGCCCCCCCTACACCATCGCCCTCTATTATAAAGTTATTAACCCCTATCCTGCTGATCCCGCACCTCTCCGCAACTAAATAAATAGTTTAACCCCTAAACCGCCGCTCCCTGAACCCGCCGCAACCTATATTAAACCTATTAACCCCTATCCTGCCCCCCCTACACCGTCGCCACCTATAATAAATTTAATAACCCCTAATCTGCCCCCCCTACACCGTCGCCACCTATAATAAATTTATTAACCCCTAATCTGCCCCCCACTACACCGCCGCCACTGTAATTAAATTATTAACCCCTAAACCTAAGTCTAACCCTAACCCTAACGCCCCCCTAACTTAAATATTAATTAAATAAATCTAAATAAATTAACTCTTATTAACTAAATGAATCCTATTTAAAACTAAATACTTACCTTTAAAATAAACCCTAATATAGCTACAATATAAATAATAATTATATTCTAGCTATCTTAGGATTTATTTTTATTTTACAGGTACCTTTCAATTTATTTTAACCAGGTACAATAGCTATTAAATAGTTATTAACTATTTAATAGCTTACCTAGCTAAAATAAAGAGAAATGTACCTGTAAAATAAATAAATCCTAACCTAAGTTACAATTACACCTAACACTACACTATACTTTAATAAATTATTCCTATTTAAAACTAAATACTTACCTGTAAAATAAACCCTAAGATAGCTACAATATAATTAATAATTATATTATAGCTATCTTAGGATTTATATTTATTTTACAGGTAACTTTGTATTTATTTTAGCTAGTTAGAATAGTTATTAAATAGTTATTAACTATTTAATAACTACCTAGCTAAAAGAAATACAAAATTACCTGTAAAATAAATCCTAACTTAAGTTACAATTAAACCTAATACTACACTATCATTAAATTAATTAAATAAACTACCTACAAATAACTACAATTAAATACAATTACATAAACTAACTAAAGTACAAAAAATAAAAAAAGCTAAGTTACAAAAAATAAAAAAATAAGTTACAAACATGTTAAAAATATTACAACAATTTTAAGCTACTTACACCTAATCTAAGCCCCCTAATAAAATAACAAACCCCCCCCAAAATGCCCTACCCTATTCTAAATTAAATAAAGTTCAAAGCTCTTTTACCTTACCAGCCCTTAAAAGGGCCATTTGTGGGGCATGCCCCAAAGAAAACAGCTCTTTTGCCTGTAAAAGAAAAATACAACCCCCCCCCCAACATTAAAACCCACCACCCACATACCCCTAATCTAACCCAAACCCCCCTTACAAAAACCTAACACTAATCCCCTGAAGATCATCCTACCTTGTCTTCACTCAGCCGAGCAGCGATAGAACCGAAGTGGACATCCGGAGCGGAAGAAGTTAATCCTCCAAGCGGCGCTGAAGAAATCTTCCATCCGATGAAGTCATCATCCAGGCGGCGCTGAAGAAAAGTCTTCGATCCGGCCGATGTCATCTTCAAAGAGGCGCTGAAGAGGTCTTCTATCCGGGCGATGTCATCTTCCAAGCCAGGTCTTGAATCTTCCTTCCGCCGACGCGGAACCTCCTTCTTCACCGACGGACTACGACGAATGAAGGCTCCTTTAAGGGACGTCATCCAAGATGGCATCCCCTCAATTCCGATTGGCTGATAGGATTCTATCAGCCAATCGGTATTAAGGTAGGAAAAATCTGATTGGCTGATGGAATCAGCCAATCAGTTTGAGCTTGCATTCTATTGGCTGTTCCGATCAGCCAATAGAATGCAAGCTCAATCTGATTGGCTGATTGGATCAGCCAATCGGATTGAACTTGAATCTGATTGGCTGATTCCATCAGCCAATCAGAATTTTCCTACCTTAATTCCGATTGGCTGATAGAATCCTATCAGCCAATCGGAATTGAGGGGACGCCATCTTGGATGACGCCCCTTAAAGGAGCCGTCATTCATCGTAGTCCGTCGGTGAAGAAGGAGGTTCCGCGTCGGCGGAAGGAAGATTCAAGACCCGGCTTGGAAGATGACTTCGCCCGGATAGAAGACCTCTTCAGCGCCTCTTTGAAGATGACATCGGCCGGATCGAAGACTTTTCTTCAGCGCCGCCTGGATGATGACTTCATTGGATGGAAGATTTCTTCAGCGCCGCTTGGAGGATTAACTTCTTCCGCTCCGGATGTCCACTTCGGTTCCATCGCTGCTCGGCTGAGTGAAGACAAGGTAGGATGATCTTCAGGGGATTAGTGTTAGGTTTTTGTAAGGGGGGTTTGGGTTAGATTAGGGGTATGTGGGTGGTGGGTTTTAATGTTGGGGGGGGTTGTATTTTTCTTTTACAGGCAAAAGAGCTGTTTTCTTTGGGGCATGCCCCCACAAATGGCCCTTTTAAGGGCTGGTAAGGTAAAAGAGTTTTGAACTTTATTTAATTTAGAATAGGGTAGGGCATTTTTTTTATTTTGGGGGGGTTTGTTATTTTATTAGGGGGCTTAGATTAGGTGTAAGTAGCTTAAAATTGTTGTAATATTTTTAACATGTTTGTAACTTATTTTTTTATTTTTTGTAACTTAGCTTTTTTTATTTTTTGTACTTTAGTTAGTTTATGTAATTGTATTTAATTGTAGTTATTTGTAGGTAGTTTATTTAATTAATTTAATGATAGTGTAGTATTAGGTTTAATTGTAACTTAAGTTAGGATTTATTTTACAGGTAATTTTGTATTTCTTTTAGCTAGGTAGCTATTAAATAGTTAATAACTATTTAATAACTATTCTAACTAGCTAAAATAAATACAAAGTTACCTGTAAAATAAATATAAATCCTAAGATAGCTATAATATAATTATTAATTATATTGTAGCTATCTTAGGGTTTATTTTACAGGTAAGTATTTAGTTTTAAATAGGAATAATTTATTAAAGTATAGTGTAGTGTTAGGTGTAATTGTAACTTAGTTTAGGATTTATTTTACAGGTACATTTCTCTTTATTTTAGCTAGGTAAGCTATTAAATAGTTAATAACTATTTAATAGCTATTGTACCTGGTTAAAATAAATTGAAAGGTACCTGTAAAATAAAAATAAATCCTAAGATAGCTAGAATATAATTATTATTTATATTGTAGCTATATTAGGGTTTATTTTATAGGTAAGTATTTAGTTTTAAATAGGATTCATTTAGTTAATAATAGAAATATGATTTAGATTTATTTAATTAATATTTAAGTTAGGGGGGTGTTAGGGTTAGTGTTAGACTTAGGTTTAGGGGTTAATAATTTTATTACAGTGGCGGCGGTGTAGTGGGGGGCAGGATAGGGGTTAATAAATTTATTATAGGTGGCGACGGTGTAGGGGGGGCAGGATAGGGGTTAATACATTTAATATAGGTTGCGGCGGGTTCAGGGAGCGGCGGTTTAGGGGTTAATACATTTATTATAGTTGTGGTGGGCTCCGGGAGCGGCGGTTTAGGGGTTAATATGTATAGAGTAGCTTGCGGTGGGCTCCGGGAGCGGCGGTTTAGGGGTTAATATGTATAGAGTAGCTTGCGGTGGGCTCCGGGAGCGGCGGTTTAGGGGTTAATATGTATAGAGTAGCTTGCGGTGGGCTCCGGGAGCGGCAGTTTAGGGGGTAATAACTTTATTTAGTTGCGGCGGTGTAGGGGGGACAGATTAGTGGTGTTTAGACTCGGGGTACATGTTAGGGTATTAGGTGTAGACAGCTCCCATAGGAATCAATGGGATGTCGGGCAGCAGCGAACTTGTACTTTCGCTATGGTCAGACTCCCATTGATTCCTATGGGATCCGCCGCCTCCAGGGGTGGCGGATTGAAAACCAGGTACGCTGGGCCGTAAAAGTGCCGAGCGTACCTGCTAGTTTTTTGATAACTAGCAAAAGTAGTGAGAATGTGCCGCACTTGTGTGCGGAACATCTGGAGTGACGTAAGAATCGATCTGTGACGGACTGAGTCCGGCGGATCGAAGCTTACGTCACAAAATTCTACTTTTGCCGGTCTCGAGCCTTTGATAACTAAGGCATATCAGCCTCGCCACAAATACGCTGCGGAATTCCAGCGTATTTGAGGTTGTCGGCTTGATAACTAGGCCCCCATATGTCCAAATATATTTAGGCAACATATTTTTATATATTCTGCCATCATATTTACTACTGGCAATAGAAAATCACAAAGTGTTACCACTAGGTTCCAAAGGGGGCGCACAGTCCAAGTGCAAAATCCTTCTTTTTCAAGCTGATATGAAGTCCAAATACGAAAATCACAGAGAGAGTTCTTAGAGGCTGCTCTTCTTATATAATCCGAATGGGAATCTGAAGCAGTACAAAAACAAAGAAAGAAGGCATCTCCTAGTGCAATCAATATTTCCCAATATGGAAGAAATTAATGTGAAACAGTGATACAAACGATGCAGCACCAAATGTGCTTAATGGAGCCTGCTGGGATCTCTCAGTGTCCCAGCTCACTGATACCAGGTGTGGAGTTGGCTACTCCCAGTTAACCTGCTTCGCCACCGGTTAAGATCAAAGATGTGAGATCCATATGGATGCCTGATGAAACAGCCAGGAAGGCTAAGAAACACGTAGTGTGTCTGTTTTTAAGAGCTGTACACTAATTTTAGCTCTGTATATTTTAAAGTATTGTAATAATTGGTGTTTTATTGAAAAAAACGTCTGGATCTCACATCTTTGACCTTAACCGGTGGCCAAGCAGGTTAGCGGTACCCTTGCATTCCTATTGGCTGATTTGTATGTTCAAATTCAAATCAGCTGATAGAAAAAGGTTTTATTCTATTGAATAATTTGCATGTTCAAATTCAAATCAGTCAATAGAAAGAAAACTTTAAAGGACCATCAAATGGCCAGTTTACCCCCAAAATGTCTTGCATTTAATTTGTTCTCAATTATACATTTTACCTGCTGGTGTGTATTAAATTGTTTACAAGTTGCTTGTTTACCCTTATTTCGGTATTTGACAGAGCTGATTTAGCCTGTGGTATCCCCACTTATACTAAAGTTTCTATACTTAAAGGGATGTGAAACCACAAATTTTTCTTTCAGGATTCAGATAGAGCATACAATTATAAACAACTTTCCAATTAACTTCAATTAGAGACCGAAGAAACAAGGCTTTTCAGCCGGTCTTTAAATATGTGATTTGTGGGTTTATATATGTGTTCTTAAAGTGTCATTTTAGGGGGTATACATTTTAGGGGCCATTTTTAACAAGCAGCAGATGCTGCTGAAGATGACTGAAGTTTCCGGCTCGCCCAATCCGATATGATCTGGATGATTGACTGTGCAGGAGGCGGCATTGCACAAGCATTTCACAAGAAATGTTTGTGCAATGTTAAATGCTGATAGCATATCATGTCCGCCCGGCACTTGATAAATTGCCCCCTAGGGGTGTATTAGTATAGAAAATCACATAAGGGGGAATAACTGTGGTGTGTTGGGTTCACATGTTTAATTTTTTTTATAAGGGAGTAATTTCACAGAAATTAGGTTTGAGGGAGTTACTGAGGTTGGTATATTATGTTTGGGTTCCGTGTTAGCTATGCTATTGTGGTGTGACTAGGTAGCAGCTTTTGAGTGTGATGGAAAAGAGAACTGTTAATTTAATATTTGAAATGAAACTAAAGAATGATTACTTTGTGATAAAATTGTTACGCTATTACCCATAAGCTCTTGCAGGCACAGTGTGCAAGTGTGAGAACCCATATATATATATATATATATTATATTTTTAATATGAAATACTGGAAGGATTACTTACTAACATGAGTATCAACAAAATGATTCCAATTAAAGTACTTGTAAAGAAAACTGCCTATACATAACTATTATGTTAACACAAAAGGATATTTACAATTAAAATGATGAAATTCAATTACATTTTGAAAACTGGTTTCTGTCATCTTAAAATAACAGCTATTATATGGTGTCAAAACATTATGTATGCCTCACCAGGTATGTTTCACTGCAGGGGACATTAACTCAATCAGAAGCAACTCTAGCAAAAGCAAATTTGACGGTTCATTAACTATAAGTCTGATAATTTATGTTTTGCAAATGTAATTGACAATATTGTGAGGGAAGAGCTGTATATCACATTATAACGGTGACTATGTTTTAGAGCTTAATTTATTGGAAATAATATAATTTTATTTGGGAGGGCATCTTACTTTCGGTTAATCTGCATTTGAGGTCATGTTTTATTAAAGTGATTAACTGTACTGACAAGATTTCTTGTATATGACAGTAAATGTAAGTAGACGGGTGAAATTATAAATACAAACATCAGTTCTTAGGGTTATCTGAGAGTTGAAGTTTATTACAAAAAGAGGAATCCATGTGTCTGTGAGTCTGCGGTTTTTATCCTTAGGCAAAATAGCTGATTTGTAAAGGCGTGATCCAAATCTAATAAACATTACAGTATCTAATGATATCTTTTATAACTGGGCCAACATCTGACTTAATTTAAAGGGACATTAAACACAAATAAATGCAAGATAGAATGATGTATTCAAGCCAAGGATTATGCACATGTGTTTTCTTTAAATATTGAAAGTGTAACGTTTTAGTGTTTTTATAAAGTAATGGGCGCCTGCATGTTTTAACCTAAGTTTGCTTCTCTGTTGATGCCAGTTAGGGACAGCTATAAATGAGTCATTAGATTGTTCAGTCAATTACTGTGTGGGATATAGCAGTGTTATATCTGGCTTCTGCACTTCCACTTTGTACAGGAATTGGAAAGCCTTACATTTACAGAAGTTTTTTGTTCTTACGTAATCTCAAAGGTGCCTATCTATCAAGCTCCGAATGGAACTTGATGGCCCATGTTTCTGGCGAGTCTTCAGACTCGCCAGAAACAGCAGTTATGAAGCAGCGGTCTAAAGACCGCTGCTCCATAACCCTGTCCGCCTGCTCTGAGCAGGCGGACAGGAGTCGCCGCAATTCAACCCGATCGAATACGATCGGGTTGATTGACACCTCCCTGCTGGTGGCCCATTGGCTGCGAGTCAGTAGGGGGCGGCGTTGCACCAGCAGCTCTTGTGAGCTGCTGGTGCAATGCTGAATACGGAGAGCGTATTGCTGTCCGCATTCAGCGATGTCTTGCAGACCTGATCCGCACTGTCGGATCAGGTCCACAAGACATTTGATAAATAGAGGCCAAAGTGCTTAATTTCCTTTTAAGAACTTTTAGGAATTTGGAGATCAATATTGCTCACTGGCTGATAAATAGAACTCCCAACGTACTATTTTATATAACTTATAAGCATTAAGATGTGGTTTTATGCACGTGAACATCACTTTTTTAAATATACATTTTAAAATATCTTTTTAGAGACCAACAATTAAAAAAAACAGACTTTAAAGTTTGAATGTTTGAAAGAAAAATAATTTATTTATGAGTATTCCTCATAACAAAATATATCTAAAGAACCATATACTGTACTGGAGAGTAATTTAGAAAAATAACTATAAAAGGTTGCTAAGATTTTCCATTGAAATAGAATCAACGGCTGTGTATGGGGATCATATACCAAATGATGGCAAGTTGTGATGATTAGGGGGAACATAATTCTTGAAAAATCTTCATTAGTAACTCATTATCTATTATTTCCAAGTCTATTATGTCACAAGAGGTGAGGCCAGTAATTGCCATGGCATATAAAGATATCCCTTGATTGCCAATTCAAGAGAATCAGAAGATGTGGTGGGACATAAAATGGACACAATGAGATTTACACCTTTTCTAAATTTAAAATTGATCTATTTCTAATTAACCTCTTTAAGAAATTGATTTTCTTGAAAATCCACTCAGTCAAATACCATTGCTTTAAATGTGAAAATATTGATTCATCTTAAATATGAATCTTGTTTCTTATATTCTCATGAAGTATATTATCCAATGGTGAATCAGACACTTAAGAATTAAAAAAATATCTTCCCTAGAGTATGAGACAAATGTCTGCAAGATGTATTTTCTAAATGCTGCTTGAGAGGATATAAGAATTAGATTAGCAAATGTTATAAACATATTCACATTCTTTGAATTACAACAACATGACAGAATAACAAATCACATAATTAACATTTGTTGGTGTAACCAAAGCTATCATTAAGCCATTTCCAAAGTTAAGTAACGTTAAGGAATCCTATATGAAAATATAAATAGCTTGCAAAGGATGTTGAAGGACATTTAAAACCTGATCCTTCATGGTGTAGCTGTCACAAGAAGGATTCACTTGTGCTTCCATCTCTATATCCATAGGAGAGGAGGTGTATGTCAGGGTGGATTTCCATTGGATTACCCTGAATCTAGCAAGAAATACCTAAGAATCCTTGCTTTTGACATAATACTTGGATAATTTGTATTTTTCTTTTCATTTGTTGCTGGATAACACCTTTTACCAGTAACTTCTAAAAAAATCTCTGTGAAGAGACCACTTGGAAAGTAGTGTGATGGTTATGGAAACCTGCCTCTTCCTCTACAGTGTTTAAGAGATTGGGGTCTATTTATGAAGCAGCGGATGCTGCATCCGACCCACTCCGCTTCAGTTCCGGCTGAAGCCAAAGTTAAGAATCCGCTTCAGTTCCGGCTGAAGACAAAGTTAAGAATACGATCGGGCTGATTGACACCTCCTGCTAGCGACTGATCAGCCACAAATCTGCAGGGGGTGGTATTGCACCCGCAGTTCACCAGAACTGCTGCTGCAATGATAAATGTCGACAGCGTATGCTATCGGCATTAATTGATGTGCGGCAGACATGATCCGCTATATTGGATCATGTCCGTCCGCACATTAATAAATGGACCCCTTGGAATATGAATGGCATAATTTATCTTCAGGTAACACTCTGCACATGTCAAGATGTATGTAACATTTTTTGTAACCCTGTTGCATTTACCTCCTTGATGATTGAAAAAAAACATTTATTTTATTTTCACAACAGGTAAAGAAGACTTCTGCAAAGACAATTTTTTTAAGTTTGCGCTATTTCCAGTTTGTACAACAAACAGCCATTGCAAATCAGAGTGTAATGTGTATAAACTTTTCCCTTTAAACTATCTGTCCCTGACCAACCATCATGCAAGCAATAACAGTCACCTAGATTTAGAGTTTTGCATTAGAAGGGGTGCGTTAGCTACGCATGTTTTTTTTCCCCCGCACCTTTTAAACAACGCTGGTATTTAGAGTTCTTTGAAGGGCTGCGTTAGGCTCCAAAAAGGGAGCATAGAGCATAATTTACTGCCACTTCAACTCTAAATACCAGCGTTGCTTACGGACGCGTGCTCGTGCACGATATCCCCATAGGAAACAATGGGGCAGTTTGAGCTGGAAAAAAACCTAACAACTGCAAAAAAGCAGCGTTCAGCTCCTAACGCAGCCCCATTGTTTCCTATGGGGAAATACTTCCTAAGTCTGCACCTAACACCCTAACATGTACCCCGAGTCTAAACACCCCTAACCTTACACTTATTAACCCCTAATTTGCCGCCCCCGCTATCGCTGACCCCTGCATTTTATTATTAACCCCTAATCTGCCGACCGCACACCACCACAACCTACATTATCCCTATGTACCCCTAATCTGCTGCCCCTAACATCGCCGACACCTACATAATATTTATTATTCCCTAATCTGCCCCCCCAACGTCGCCGCTACCAAACTACACTTATTAACCCCTAATCTGCCGACCGGACCTCGCTGCTACTCTAATAAATGTATTAACCCCTAAAGCTAAGTCTAACCCTAACCCTAACACCCCCCTAAGTTAAATATAATTTAAATATAACAAAATAAAATAAATCTTATTAAATAAATTAATCCTATTTAAAGCTAAATATTTACCTGTAAAATAAACCCTAATATAGCTACAATATAACAAATAATTATATTGTAGCTATTTTAGGATTTATATTTATTTTACAGGCAACTTTGTATTTATTTTAACTAGGTATAATAGCTATTAAATAGTTAATAACTATTTAATAGCTACCTAGTTAAAATAAGTACAAAATTACCTGTAAAATAAATCCTAACCTAAGTTACAATTAAACCTAACACTATCAATAAATTAATTAACTAAACTATCTACAATTATCTACAATTAAATCAACTAAACTAAATTACAAAAAAAACAAACACTAAATTACAAAAAATAAAAAAAGATTACAAGAATTTTAAACTAATTACACCTACTCTAAGCCCCCTAAAAAAATAACAAAGCCCCCCAAAATAAAAAAATGCCCTACCTATTCTAAAATAAAAAGTTAACAGCTCTTTTACCTTACCATCCCTTAAAAGGGCCTTTTGCGGGGCCTGGCCCAAAGTAAACAGCTCTTTTGCATTTGAAAAAAACATACAATACCCCCCCAACATTACAACCCACCACCCACATACCCCTAATCTAACCCAAACCCCCCTTAAAAAACCTAACACTAAGCCCCTGAAGATCTCCCTACCTTATCTTCACCACGCCGGGTATCACCGATCCGTCCAGAAGAGGGTCCGAAGTCTTCATCCTATCCGGCAAGAAGAGGTCCAGAAGAGGGTCCGAAGTCTTCATCCTATCCGGCAAGAAGAGGACATCTGGACCGGTAGACATGTTCATCCAGGCGGCGCGGAGCGGGACCATCTTGAAGCAGCCGACGCGGATCCATCCTCTTCTTCCGGCGACTCCCGACGAATGAAGGTTCCTTTAAGTGACGTCATCCAAGATGGCGTCCCTCAAATTCCGATTGGCTGATAGGATTCTATCAGCCAATCAGATTGAGCTTGCATTCTATTGGCTGTTCCGATCAGCCAATAGAATGCAAGCTCAATCTGATTGGCTGATTGGATCAGCCAATCGGATTGAACTTGAATCTGATTGGCTGATTCAATCAGCCAATCAGATTTTTCCTACCTTAATTCCGATTGGCTGATAGAATCCTATCAGCCAATCGGAATTCGAGGGACGCCATCTTGGATGACACATAAGCTGAGCAAAATTAGTAATAGAAGTAAATTGGAAAGTTTTTTAAAATGTCTTGCTTTTCCCACCCATTTAAGTTTATTTAGATATTTCTGTCGCTTTAACTTGCAGAGCAATTATTAAAAAAACTAATTGTGAAACCCATTTATAATGTTAAACAGAACCTTAAAATGCTGGTTGGCTGATTAATGATTAATCCTTACAAAATATCTTCAATTCTCTTGGTAACCTTAAAGGGACAGTCTAGTCAAAATTAAACATAATTCAGATAGGGCATGTCATTTTAAACAACTTTCTAATTTACTTTTATCATCAAATTTTCTTTCTTCTCTTGGTATTCTTAGTTTAAAGCTAAACCTTGGTAGGCTCATATGAGAACGTCTAAACCATTGAAGGCTGCCTCTTATCTGAATGACAGTTTTTCCCAGCTAGACAGTGTAAGTTCATATGTGCCATATAGATTAGCATTGTGCTCATGCACGTGAAGTTACTTATGAGAGGGCATTGATTGGCTAAAAGTTAAGTCTGTCAAAAGAACTGAAATAAGGGGGCAGTCTGCAGAGGCTTAGATACAAGGTAATCACAGAGGAAAAAAAGTATATTAATATAAACGTGTTGGTTATGAAAAACTGGGGAATGGATAATAAAGGGATTGTCTATATTTTTAAACAATAAAAATTCTGGACCAGACTGTCCCTTTAAAAAGGATGGAATAAACTTCCATTAGTGGTGGTGAGTACAAAAATTTGGGGGCCTTCAAGAATGCCATGGATAAGCATAAGGCTATCCTACGAAATAAAGTTTACACTTTTAGAACATTTTGGGCAGACTTGTTGGCTATGGTTATTATCTGCCATCAAAATCAATGTTTCTGTGTTTAAAGGGTCATAAAACTAACTGTTCTTCCAAAATGCTATCTGATTTATATTATTGCATAATTAAATTATAGAGGAGTCCAACATTTAAAAAATTAATAGTTAGCAACTTTTCCCACTGTTTTTCATACCGCATCATTCCGTTGTCCCATAGCTGAAGACAGCCCCTGCACGCAGTTTATGAAAGCACGTTCACATTCGCATGCAATACCCGCCAATAACTCTCACAGATCTTCCTTTCTTATGTAAACACTTCTGGGCATCACTAGTGTATTATGCGACAACCGCTCTCCATGAAGAAAGTGTTCACACAGAGTGCTGCATTCTCCTCCTTCAACATTATAAGAATCATGGGAATAAACATGGAGTGCTCGCTCCCGAGGGATATATGTAGAGCTATCTGTGGTTGGCTTTGCATAATTAGCCAAACGGAGGGCGTGCAAGTAACTAGAAATATAATTGAATGTTTGAGCTATAAAACATTAGCGCTAACTGTGTGCAAAAAGCAACTTAAAATATTTGCGTGTGTTAACGTGCTCCCCATAGAAGTCAATGGAGCAAAAAAAGTGGGGAAAACCCTATCCCTACTTGTGCGCAAACCAGATTGCATATTCTCAAGTGCAGTAACCCGACATGAAAATATGAATATTTTACATTACAATGTTCTTCACATACAAGAATATGTTCTATGTATTCATAAATACGTATTTCTATATAAATCTGGTGTGTTTTCTGCTCAACTATATATTTATACCTATATATATATATATATATATATATATATATATATATATATATATATATATATATATATATATATATATATATATATATATATATATAGATGATTCTACACATATATATATATATATATATATATATAAATGAATATCTATTTATAAATACATAGAAAATATTCTGCTATGTGCAGAACATTGGAATGTGAAATATTTACAGTAAATACGCAATATACCAGGTTATTAAAAATTAATATTGCATAAATATGTTTTTTCATGTTTCCATCTACTTAACGGCAAATGGCTCCAATAAATACATAAATACATATGTACACACATATAAACTTATATATATACATATTTAGACATCTTTGAGCTCTATAACTTTTTGTGAAATATTTTTTTATAATAATTAATTAATAATTAATCAGATACTGTTATAAGTGTAACTGTACTTTAAAGTGTATTTTTTATGTGTGCTGTGACACTTCTTTTTTCGCAGAACAGTCAACCAGAGCTGAGGACACACTATCCCGACACAGGTTAACTTCAATTGCGCTCGAGCGATCACATTTACTTTCAACTTGTAATACGGGCGATAAAATCGACACAAGCAAATACCCAAGATTAATCCCTTCTTGCTTAAGCGTAACTGTTAGCGCCCACTTGTAATCTGCCCCAAAATGTGTTTTTTATTTAGTATTTAAAAAAAAAAAAAACTAATAAGATACTAGCATGTGACTTCCCCCCGTAGAAATAGTGGATCCTGCAAACTAACTCCATAATACTGATCCTGAAAAATGTACACAATGCAAGTTTTAGTGAGACGATGAAGGTTTTGAATGCTTTTTTAAAAAGTTATTTTGTATACAGAACTATTTGCAATGAGGCACTACATTTCTAATATAAGCAAGTTTCTCTGTGTAAATGAAGAATCTGAGCGCTAACGGCTAGATTTAGAGTTTGGCGTTAGCCGTCAAAACCAGCGTTAGAGGCTCCTAACGCTGGTTTTGGGCTACCGCTGGTATTTAGAGTCAGTCAGGAAAAGGTCTAACGCTCACTTTGCAGCCACGACATTTCCATACCGCAGATCCCCTTACGTCAATTGCGTATCCTATCTTTTCAATGGGATCTTTCAAACGCCGGTATTTAGAGTCGTGGCTGAAGTGAGCGTTAGAAATCTAACGACAAAACTCCAGCCGCAGAAAAAAGTCAGGAGTTAAGAGCTTTCTGGGCTAACGCCGGTTCATAAAGCTCTTAACTACTGTGCTCTAAAGTACACTAACACCCATAAACTACCTATGTACCCTAAACCGAGGCCCCCCCCCACATCGCCGCCACTCTATTAAAAATTTTTTAACCCCTAATCTGCCGACCGCACACCGCCGCCACCTACGTTATCCCTATGTACCCCTAATCTGCTGCCCCTAATACCGCCGACACCTACATAATATTTATTAACCCCTAATCTGCCGCTCCCGCTATCGCTGACACCTGCATATTTTTTTTAACCCCTAATCTGCCACTCCATACACCGCCGCAACCTACATTATACCTATGTACCCCTAATCTGCTGCCCCTAACACAGCCGACCCCTATATTATATTTATTAACCCCTAATCTGCTGCCCCCAACGTCGCCTCCACCTACCTACAATTATTAACCCCTAATCTGCCGACCGGACCACACCGCTACTATAATAAATGTATTAACCCCTAAAGCTAAGTCTAACCCTAACACTAACACCCCCCTAACTTAAATATAATTTAAATCTAACAAAATAAATTAACTCTTATTAAATAAATTATTCCTATTTAAAGCTAAATACTTACCTGTAAAATAAACCCTAATATAGCTACAATATAAATTATAATTATATTGCAGCTATTTTAGGATTAATATTTATTTTACAGGCAACTTTGTAATTATTTTTACCAGGTACAATAGCTATTAAATAGTTAATAACTATTTAATAGTTACCTAGTTAAAATAATTACAAAATTACCTGTAAAATAAATCCTAACCTAAGTTACAATTAAACCTAACACTACACTGTCAATAAATAAATTAAATAAACTACCTACAATTATCTACAATTAAACCTAACACTACACTATCAATAAATTAATTAAATACAATACCTACAAATAAATACAATGAAATAAACTAACTAAAGTACAAAAAATTAAAAAGAACTAAGTTACAAAAAATAAAAAAATATTTACAAACATTAGAAAAATATTACAACAATTTTAAACTAATTACACCTACTCTAAGCCCCCTAATAAATAACAAAGACCCCCAAAATAAAAAATGCCCTACCCTATTCTAAAATTAAAATAGAAAAGCTCTTTTACCTTACCAGCCCTGAAAAGGGCCCTTTGCGGGGCATGCCCCAAAGAATTCAGCTCTTTTGCCTGTAAAAAGAAAACATACAATACCCGCCCCCCAACATTACAACCCACCACCCACATACCCCTAATCTAACCCAAACCCCCCTTAAATAAACCTAACAATAAGCCCCTGAAGATCTCCCTACCTTGTCTTCACCACGCCGGGCTCACCGATCGATCCAGAAGAGCCTCCGATGTCTTGATCCAAGCCCAAGCGAGGGGCTGAAGATGTCCATGATCCGACTGAAGTCTTCATCCAAGCGTGAGCTGAAGAGGTCCATGATCGGGCTGAAGTCTTCTATCAAGCGGCATCTTCAATCTTCATTCTTCCGGATCCATGGTCATCCCACCGACGCGGAACATCCATCTTCACCGACGACTTCCCGACGAATGACGGTTCCTTTAAGGGACGTCATCCAAGATGGCGTCCCTCGAATTCCGATTGGCTGATAGGATTCTATCAGCCAATCGGAATTAAGGTAGGAAAATTCTGATTGGCTGATGGAATCAGCCAATCAGATTCAAGTTCAATCCGATTGGCTGATCCGATCAGCCAATCAGATTGAGCTCGCATTCTATTGGCTGATCGGAACAGCCAATCGGATTGAACTTGAATCAGATTGGCTGATTCCATCAGCCAATCAGAATTTTCCTACCTTAATTCCGATTGGCTGATAGAATCCTATCAGCCAATCGGAATTCGAGGGACGCCATCTTGGATGACGTCCCTTAAAGGAACCGTCATTCGTCGGGAAGTCGTCGGTGAAGATGGATGTTCCGCGTCGGCGGGATGACCATGGATCCAGAAGAAAGAAGATTGAAGATGCCGCTTGATAGAAGACTTCAGCCCGATCATGGACCTCTTCAGCTCCCGCTTGGATGAAGACTTCAGTCGGATCATGGACATCTTCAGCCCCCCGCTTGGGCTTGGATCAAGACATCGGAGGCTCTTCTGGATCGATCGGTGAACCCAGCGTGGTGAAGGCAAGGTAGGGAGATCTTCAGGGGCTTAGTGTTAGGTTTATTTAAGGGGGGTTTGGGTTAGATTAGGGGTATGTGGGTGGTGGGTTGTAATGTTGGGGGGGTATTGTACGTTTTCTTTTTAAAGGCAAAAGAGCTGAATTCTTTGGGGCATGCCCCGCAAAGGGCCCTTTTCAGGGCTGGTAAGGTAAAAGAGCTTTTCTCTTTTAATTTTAGAATAGGGTAGAGCATTTTTTTATTTTGGGGGTCTTTGTTATTTTATTAGGGGGCTTAGAGTAGGTGTAATTAGTTTAAAATTGTTGTAATATTTTTCTAATGTTTGTAAATATTTTTTTATTTTTTGTAACTTAGTTCTTTTTTATTTTTTGTACTTTAGTTAGTTTATTTCATTGTATTTATTTGTAGGTATTGTATTTAATTAATTTATTGATAGTGTAGTGTTAGGTTTAATTGTAGGTAATTGTAGGTATTTTATTTAATTTATTTATTGATAGTGTAGTGTTAGGTTTAATTGTAACTTAGGTTAGGATTTATTTTACAGGTAATTTTGTAATTATTTTAACTAGGTAACTATTAAATAGTTATTAACTATTTAATAGCTATTGTACCTGGTTAAAATAATTACAAAGTTGCCTGTAAAATAAATATTAATCCTAAAATAGCTACAATATAATTATAATTTATATTGTAGCTATATTAGGGTTTATTTTACAGGTAAGTATTTAGCTTTAAATAGGAATAATTTATTTAATAAGAGTTAATTTATTTAGTTATATTTAAATTATATTTAAGTTAGGGGGGGGAGTTAGTGTTAGGGTTAGACTTAGCTTTAGGGGTTAATACATTTATTATAGTAGCGGTGTGGTCCGGTCGGCAGATTAGGGGTTAATAATTGTAGGTAGGTGGAGGCGACGTTGGGGGCAGCAGATTAGGGGTTAATAAATATAATATAGGGGTTGGCTGTGTTAGGGGCAGCAGATTAGGGGTACATAGGTATAATGTAGGTTGCGGCGGTGTACGGAGCGGCAGATTAGGGGTTAAAAAAATATGCAGGTGTCAGCGATAGCGGGGGCGGCAGATTAGGGGTTAATAAGTGTAAGGTTAGGGGTGTTTAGACTCGGGGTACATGTTAGAGTGTTAGGTGCAGACTTAGGAAGTGTTTCCCTATAGGAAACAATGGGGCTGCGTTAGGAGCTGAACGCTGCTTTTTTGCAGGTGTTAGGTTTTTTTTCAGCTCAAACTGCCCCATTGTTTCCTATGGGGATATCGTGCACGAGAACGTTTTTGAAGCTGGCCGCGTCCGTAAGCACCGCTGGTATCGAGAGTTGCAGTGGCAGTAAATTATGCTCTACGCTCCCTTTTTGGAGCCTAACGCACTGAAAACCCAGACATTCTGTGAACTCTAAATACCAGCGGTATTTAAAAGGTGCGGCCAAAAAAAAGCCAGCGTTAGCTACGCGGGTTGTTACCAACAAAACTCTAAATCTAGCCGTATGAGAGTTAGAGAAACTAAGTGGTTAGAGTAATCAAATGTAAATATAAACTTTTTATATTTATAAGTTTAACCCTTTATGTCTGAAAATAGTTTTCAGTGCACAGCTTGCCATATGTTTGCATCACTAGAGCAACCTCTTCAGGCTTCATACCTCTGTGCTAAATCAGAGCATATTATCTCTCTGGAATCTCATATTAAAGTAAGGAGTCATGGATTGCAACATTGCATGATATTCAAACATTTAAAAGGGAAATGGACATGACTGAACAGGGTGTTCATGGTTATGGCAGCTGGGAAGGAGACGATTCAGTGGGGGATTCTCAGCGAAGTAGCTAGGTCATGGTTAGAAGGGGAAGTAGGAGTAAAGAGAAGCGACATCCAGTTCTCAGTTGGTACACTACAAAAAAATTGCCAGATTGAGCGAAAATGTTGGGGATATCAGTTCAGGGGTGACTGTGAGGCCTACTTATCAAGCCGTCAACATTCTTGCATTCAACGGCACCAATACGCTTGCCTAACATTGCGGCCGCGGACCTGAATACGCTCTCCATATTTATAAAGAAAGCTGTCAAAAAGCCGCTCACCAAGTACGGGGCATTGAGCAGCAGACTGTTCATCGATCTCGCTGCTATTCGGCTTTGCCCCAGCTTTATTTATACCCTGTCACTAAACACCGCCACTATACTAAAATGTTTAACCCCTATCCTGCCGCTCCCGGGAACCCACCGTAACTAAATAAAGTTAATAACCCCTATCCCGCAGCAACTTTAATAAAGGTATTAACCCCTATCCCGCCGCTCCCGGACCTCGCCGCAACTAAATAAATTTATTAACCCCTATCCCACCACTCCCCGCCGCAACTTTAATAAAGGTATTAAACCTCTGGCCTCCCGCATCACTACCACTTACTAAACCTATTAACCCCTAAACCGCCAGCCCCCCACATCGCCATAAACTAAAGATGCTAAGAGAGTTCTTAGATTAGGTGTAATTAGTTTAAATATTTGATCATTTATTTTTTATTTTGTGTAACTTAGTGTTAGTTTTTTGTAACTTTTTTTTTAATTGTAGATTTAAATTATTTGAGTAGGGTTAGGTTTTTAACTATATAATATATTTTATTTAATTTGTAGTTTAATGTAATTTTTTTTTAGTATAACAGTTAGGGTAGGTTAATTATTAGTTCAATATTGTTTAATGTAATTTTAGTATAATAGTTAGGGTAGATTAATTAATAGTTTAATATAGTTTAATGTAATTTTAGTCTAATAGTTAGGGTAGATTAATTAATAATTTAATATAGTTTAATGTAATTTTAGTATAACAGTTAGGGTAGATTAATTATTAGTTTAATATAGTTTAATTTAAATCTAAAGGTAAGTTGAAATTTATTATAAGATAGGGATGAATTTATATTTAATATAAAGTTAGCGGGTTTTTAGGTTTAGGGGTTAATAGGTTAATTTAGTTTATGGCGATGTGGGGGGCTGGCGGTTTAGGGGTTAATAGGTTTAGTAAGTGGTAGTGATGTGGGATGCCAGGGGTTTAGGGGTTAATATATTTATTTAGTTGCTATGGGCTCTGGGAGTGCCGGTATAGGGGTTAATAACATTATGTAGGTGGCGGCGGGGTACGGGAGAGCGGCGGAATAGGGGTTAATAACTTTATGTAGGTGGCGGCGGTGGCGGGGCGGCAGATTAGGGTTTAATAAGTATAATGTAGGTGGCGGCGATGTTGAGGTGGCAGATTAGGTGTTAATAAGTATAATGTAGGTGGCGGCGATGTTGGGGTGGCAGATTAGGTGTTAATAAGTATAATGTAGGTGGCGGCAATGTCAGGGGCGGCAGATTAGGGGTTAATAAGTATACTGTAGATGGCGGTGGTGTAGGGGGCAGCAGAATAGGGGTTAATAAGTATAATGTAGGTGGCAGCGGTATAGGGGCGGCAGATTAAGGGTTAATAAGTATAATGTAGGTGGAGGCGGTGTAGGGGGCGACAGATTAGGGGTGTTTAGACTCGGGGTATATGCTAGGGTATTAGGTGTAACATAACTTTTATTCTCCCATAGGAATCAATAGGATATCGGGCAGCAGCGAACATGAGCTTTCGCTGCTTTCAGACTCCAATTGATTCCTATGGCATCCGCGGCCTCCAGGGCGGCGGATTGAAAAGCAGGTACGATGGGCCGGAATAGTGACAAGCGTACCTGGTAGATATTTGATAACTAGCAAAAGTTGTCAGATAGTGCGGAATTTGCATTCGGAACATCTGTAATGACGGATTGAGACCGACGGGCTGTTCTGCCTAACAATTCAGTGAACAGTCCTAAAATCATAGTAGAGGGCATATTTGAAGCTTGGTTTTTTGCATGCATCGGGTTAGCGGGCGCAGTGGCGTCACTAGGGTTGGTGTCACCCGGTGCGGTAAGTTATGGTGTCACCCCCCCACCCCCCAGAAAGCAGACACACACAAACACAAAAACACAGGCACTCACACATACAAATACTCAGACACACACACTTAGACACACTTAAAAACAAAAACACACAAACACTCGGTAACACACTTAGGCACACACACAAAAACACTCAGGCACACACACAAAAACACTCAGGCACACACAAAAACTCTCAGGCACACACACAAAAACAGTCAGGCACACACACAGAAACACTCAGGCACACACACAGAAACACTCAGACACACACACATACAAAATATGTAAACTGCACTGCATTAATTATAAAGCACATGCCTAGAGCTGCTCCTTGGCTCAGCAGAGCATCAAATGAAAGATAAACAGTGCACTCTAAAAATTAATCACTAAAGAAAAGGTTTAGGCGCGCAAACTATGAAAATTCTGCTCTCTGACTCTGTTCCAAGTCTGTCAGTGCACAGCCCCAGGCCACAGGCCTAGCGCTTCTTATGGCCAATCACCTCTGCACTCTGCCCACCCCCAGACCCCCGCTTGCCCTCCCTTCCTACCTCTTCAGTGTGCACTTAGTGTACCGTAACCATACCGGTCTGGTGGGTATCATAGGTGGCTCCTTCACTTTAGAGACAGTGTCAGACAGTCATGCGGTCAGGTGCCAGGCATACCCCTCGCAATTTCCCGGTTCCCGTTTAGAGAGACAGTACAGCAGTTAGTGACTCCACTGCTCCATACGTCACTGAGTGGGCAGGTTTAGGCTAGCAGCACAACTTTGCAAGCCCCACGGCACACCCACAACATTCATAGTGAAATTGGGCAGGGGAGGAGCAAAGTACAAACAAGCAAAAGCAGCCAGGAAAACTATTTGTGGAAATTGCAGCGCTGGCTCAAGGGGCAAAAAGATTAAGTGTGTCTACAACTTCCCCAGTCCTACTAATGTTCACAAATGCTGGCCCCTCTAATAAAAAAAATCTATGCATTTCTACATTGTATTTCTTTGAATTTCAATAAAATTAAAAAAAAAAAAAAAGTGTTTTTTTTTTCTGGTGGTGTCACCCAGGTGCGGCCCGCACCCCCCGCACCCCCTAGTGACGCCACTGAGCGGGCGAGCAAAACCTTTTACTGTCAACTTGAAATACGAGCACTACCCAACATGCACAAAAAGCTTACTTCTAGCCGAGTTAGCGCGCAAGCGTTAAATAATGCTCCATTTCTAATCTAGCCCTGTGTTGGGTAAGCGCACAAGAAAACTTAGTTATGTTGTTACCATTATTGAAATATAAAATATTAATAATTATTAAAAATTACTATAGCTACTGTATAAAAATCTAAAAAATCCATAGAATATATATATATATATATATTTTTTTTTTTTTTTTTTACTGACTGAGTGCACAATGCAAGGCAGTAGCTTCAAAGGCTGCTCCAAAGATATAAATCCCTTGTAAGACCTTTGCCTTGTGTATGGAGTGCAGTTCTGAGGACCTTTTTTTTATATATTGTTTTTAAAAAAGGACTGCAGAATTAGTAAAAGTTCAAAGAAAGGTCCCACAACTAATAAGGGAAATAGAAGATTTAAAAGGGACAGTATATACTAATTTTCAAATAACTGTATGTAATAGACACTACTGTAAAGAAGAATATGCACAGATGCTGATCTAAAAAATCCAGTACAAAAGCTTTTAAAAACTTACTTAGAAGCTCCAAGTTTAGCTCTGTTGATGAGGCTAGCTGGAACACTCTGTGAAATGGGCTGAGAGTAGACACTCTCCCCCTCCCCTGTATATGGAAAGACAGATTAGACAAACAGGAGCCAGCAATAGTCTGTAAACGCATGTATACATCTGACACTTTGGGCTTGGTTAGGAGTCTGAAAATCAGCACAATGTTATTAAAAAATAAGCAAAATTATACATTGTTACAAAAGCACTCCAAAATGGGCTATATAAATGGATCATCTACAAAACATTTATGGAAAGAAAAATCTAGTGTACAATGTCCTTTTAAACTATGAGAAGAAGTGTGCCAAATAATACAAATATATTTAAGGCCCATACACAGAGCTGGCAGAGGCACTGTTTATTTCAAGGCAATTGTTTGTGACAAGAGATCACATTTTAAGACTAGAGGAAAGATTTACTCTCCAGCAATTTAAACATTTTTTTTTTTCACTGAAAGAGCAATCAAGTTGTCTTTAGACAGCTGCTTTATAACTGGTGATTCTGGCGATCCTGAATGCTCGCCAGAAACATGAGACTTCAAGCTCCATACGGAGCTTGATAGATAGGCCCCTATATGTTAAATGTGTCTGGTCTTGAATGTAGCACTGCATGCATGTATGTCCAGAGAGGGGGCTAGAGTGAGCACTTGCCCCCCCCCCCCCATGGAATTTATATCCAGGTAAAATGTCAGGCAAACCTTTTCTGGAGAGAGGTGTAGGGCACACTGTGGCCGGACTGTTAGCCGACGGACATTTGGCCGACAGATAACAGTTCGGCCACAAGATAGATAGATTTGATAGATAGATAAATTTGATAGATTTGATACATAAATAGATTCAATAGATAATTTCCCAGACAGAAAATTACAAGACGTGCAGGCTGGGACCCATGGTTAGGTTCCCAGAGGCGGTTGCGGCGCCCGAGGCTCTGATTAGAACAGAGCACTCTGGAGCATATCTGCCCTCAGACCGAACTCGGAGGATGCTTCGGCATTCTATCTGTCAGCCAAATGTCCATTGGCATTTTGTTAGAGCACCAGGGCACACAGTTGCAGTACCTTTCAGTGACCATTGAAGCTCCTACATTCTTCGTGCTGGCTAAACTCCCCTGCAGAACATAGCAGTGATGATGGCATGGGGGTTGGACTTTTAGCACAGAGATCATCCTATGAAATGAGAGGTTTGTTCATTATGTAAACTGGATTATTTTTATCTGATGCTTTTATGCCCCTACCCTTCCTCTGAGTGTTTGGATAACAGCTGATAGCAAAAGCTAGACAGAATGGTAGGTAATGGTGTTTCTCCGGTCTGTCTCTACACCCTTCTGCTTCAGAGCAGAAATGTTTTGCCCCTTTCATTTTAAAATACAGTCTGTGCTCAGAACCAGTGGGGAAAGAGAGGGGGTGATGTGTGACTTAGATTTGCTCAGCTTTAGTGTAACACACATTAGGTTTACATGGCAACTGCACACATCAAATAGAGTTTGTGTATATTTCTATTTATATTGCAGTTTCTATGTGTAACTGATAGCTACAATAACATTTTTTGTGTTGCATTCTTCATTTTAATCCCTAACAGCCAGTGATCATGATTCATGTAAACTCATAAAGCATAAATATTTGTCAAGTCCTACTTTATATCTAAGCATACTTCACTATTTTGACACCAATGAGCCACCATCTTTTAAAGTATACACAGCTCATGCATACAATGAGCAACTCTGTCTGCTTCACAATGCCACTGATTTTTTAATGATTATGATATATTAGTTTTTGCCCCCTCCTGGAAAAATTCCTGCTGACGCCCATGACTGGATGATATAAGAGTTCTGCACTCACTGAATTCCATAAGAAAAAAGGGCAGAACCTGAAAGTCCCAGAGAGATGACAGATGCCTTCCATAGAAAGTAATAAGGCTCTCTGGGATACATAATTTTACAGGGCAGAGTGAAAATAACAGGAGAACACCTGGGACATTTTTCAGAGAATATGAATAACACAAAAACTTTTCTTTCACTTATGGTTAGTGTTTGGCTGAAGCCATTTATTATCAATCAACTGTGTTTACTCTTTTAAAATCATAATGACAACAGAAACTACACAAATGACCCTGATCTAAAGTTTACATACCCTGGGGATTTTTTTGGCCTGATTACATGCACACAAGTTGACACAAAGGGGTTTGAATGGCTATTAAAGGTAACCATCCTCACCTGTGATCTCTTTGCTTGTAATTAGTGTGTGTGTATAAAAGGTCAATGAGTTTCTGGACTCCTGACAGACCCTTGCATCTTTCATCCAATGCTGCACTGACGTTTCTGGATTCTGAGTCATGGGGAAAGCAAAATAATTATCAAAAGGATCTGTGGGAAAAGGTAGTTGAACTGAATAAAACAGGAAAGGGATATAAAAAGATATCCAAGAAATTGAGAATGCCAATCAGCAGTGTTCAAACTCTAATCAAGAAGTGGAAAATGGTTGAAACGTATATTGCTGATATAATACTAACTGATCATGCAATTATTAGTTTACAATTTAAACAGATATGGGAAATAATTTAAATTATTTTAGTTTTCCTAATTATGTGTGTAATAACACCCACTTTTGTAATTGGCTCAGTGAAAGATGGTATGAATATTATAATTTTAACTACGAGTACCTACACAAGAACATAGAGATGTTTTGGGAGGTGGGGAAGGCAGTATTAAGAGGGGAAATAAAGTCAAAGATGATTATAATAAAAAAAAGACAAAATGCAGGGATTTACAACTCGCCAATCAGCTTAAAAATAGTTATAGGAAATATTTACTTAATCCAAATATAAATACTTGGAACTCGTACACAAGAGCCAAAATGGAAAGAGAATTGTTTCTCAAAACAAAGTGGTCAGCTGAAGAGATGAAAGTCAGGGCAATGTATCAAGGATATCAAGGAATTTCAGCAAAACATTTAGCAAAACTCACCAAATTCAGAAAAAAAAGAAGAGTATAATTCCCTTAATTTACGGAGCCCCAGAGGTGTCACACAAGATTTTTTTTATAAATCGTGAGCACATTTTACTAAATCGTGAGCAGATTTTGCTAAATCGTGCGCACAATTTATTATATCGTGCGCACGATTTAGTTAAATCGTGCTCACAATTTGGCTAAATCGTGCGCACAATTTAGCTAAATTGTAAGCGCGATTTAGCTAAATTGTGAGCACGATTTATAATACATTATAATCATGCTTTTCCACCGTAAGCATGAATCCTCCCCACAGTTTCAGTTCAGTCAGTGTTAGGATCAATACAGACAGATTGGTAAGTGTGGACATCAGCTTCAGTCAATGTTAGCATTATGTTATGTGACAAACAGTACATTTAGTATTGTACGGAGCCCCAGAGGTGTCACACAAGATTTTTTTTATAAATGGTGAGCACATTTTGCTAAATCGTGAGCACATTTTTCTAAATCGTGCGCACAATTTATTATATCATGCGCACAATTAAGCTATATCGTGCGCACGATTTAGTTAAAACGTTCTCACAATTTAACTTAATCATGCGCACGATATAATAAATCGTGTGCACAATTTAGCTAAATTGTGAGCACATTTCAACTAAATCGTGCACACGATATAGCTTAATTGTGTGCATGATAAAATAAATTGTGCGCACCAATTAGAAAAATGTGCTCACGATTTAGCAAAATGTGCTCGCGATTTATAAAAAAATCTTGTGTGACACCTCTGGGGCTCTGTATTAATTAAATATGGTGAAAAAAATTATACAAAGATGAAGGAATTAGATAAGCTTATTTTTTAATATTATCAAAAATTATATACTAACACCCCGGTTAACGAAGTAGAAAAAGATAAATTCTGGAAACACATCCGGCTCCCACAGATTTCAATGGAAGCCCTAGAGCAAATCAATAGAATAATTGTACCAGAGGAAATTGAGTCAGCTATTGATAAGTTAAAAGCTGGTAAAGCACCGGGCCCAGATGGGATACCGGCGGAATTTCAGAAGATGATTAAATGTGATATTTTAGACACATTGGCATCTACTTATCAAGCCGTCAACTTACTTGCATTCAACAGCACCAATACGCTCGCCTAAGATCGCCTAACTTCGCTGCCGCGGACCTGAATACTTTCTCCAAAGTTCCAAAAAAAGCTGTCAAAAAGCTGTGCACAAAGTACGGGGCGATGAGCAGCGGACTGTTGTTAACTGACAGTCATCGATCTCGCTGCTCTTTGGCTTTTTCCCAGCTTTATTGGTATACTGTCACCAAACACCCACACTATACTACACTGTTTAACCCCTATCCCGCTGCTCACGGACCCCGCCGCAACTAAATAAAGTTATTAACCCCTAAACGGCTGCTCCTGGAGCCCACCACCACTCTAATAAACGTTTTAACCCCTATCCTGCTGCTCCCGGAGCCCACCGCCACTCTAATAAACGTATTAACCCCTATCCTGCCGCTCCCGGAGCCCACCGCCACCTACATTATGTTATTAACCCCTAATCTGCCGCCCCCTACACCGCCGCCACCGACTTTATACTTATTAACCCCTAATCTGCCGTCCCCAACGTCGCCGCCACTATATTAAATTTATTAACCCCTAAACCTAACCCTAACACCCCCTAACTTAAATATAATTAAAATAAATCTAAATAAAACCTACTATTAATAACGAAATAATTCCTATTTAAAACTAAATACTTACCTATACAATAAACCCTAAGATAGCTACAATATAACTAATAGTTACATTGTAGCTATCTTAGGGTTTATTTATATTTCACAGGCAAGTTTGTATTTATTTTAACTAGGTAGAATAGCTATTAAATAGTTATTAACTATTTAATAACTACCTAGCTAAAATAAATACAAAAGTACCTGTAAAATAAAACCTAACCTAAGTTACAATAACACCTAACACTACACTATAATCAGCCAATAGGATTGAGCTCACATTCTATTGGCTGATTGGATCAGCCAATAGGATGAAAGCTCAATCCTATTGGCTGGTTGCAATAAAAATCAGCCAATAGGATTTTTTCAACCTTAATTCTGATTGGCTGATAGAATTCTATCAGCCAATCGGAATCTAAGGGACGCCATCTTGGATGACATCATTTAAAGGAACCTTCATTCATCCGTAGTCGTTGGAAGGAAGAGGATGCTCCGCGTCGGATGCTTTGAAGATGGAGCCGCTCCGTGCCGGATGGATAAAGATAGAAGATGCCGTCTGGGTGAAGACTTCTGCGGGCTTGGATGAAGACTTCTGCCACTTCGTTGAGGACTTCTCCCGGCTTCTTGGAGGATGGATGTCGGATCTTCAAAACTGTAAGTAAATCTTCTGGGGTTAGTGTTAGGATTTTTTAAGGGTTTATTGGGTGGGTTTTAGTTTTAGATTAGGGTTTGGGCAGCAATAGAGCTAAATGCCCTTTTAAGGGCAATGCCCATCCAAATGACCTTTTCAGGGCAATGGGGAGCTTAGGTTTTTTTAGTTAGGGTTTTATTTGGGGGGTTGGTTGTGTGGGTGGTGGGTTTTACTGTTGGGGGTTGTTTGTATTTTTTTTTTTACAGGTAAAAGAGCTGATTACTTTGGGGAAAGGGCCATTTGTAGTTTATTGTAGGCTAGGGTTTTTTTTATTTTGGGGGGGGGGGATTTTCATAGGGCCCTTAGATTAGGTGTAATTAGTTTAAAGCTTTGATAATTTATTTTTTATTTTTTTGTGCAACTTAGTGTTTGTTATTTTTTGTAACTTAGTTAGTTTTTTGTAACTTTGTAATTTTTAAGTAGATTTAAATTTTTTGAGTAGGGTTAGGCGTTTAAATATATAATATAGTTAATTTAATTTGTAGTTTAATGTAATTTTAATATAAAAGTTAGGTTAGATTAATTATTAATTTAATATAGTTTAATGTGATTGTATTATAATAGTTAGAATAGGTTAATTATTAGTTTAATATAGTTTAATTTAAATCTAAAGGTAAGTTTAAATTTATTATAAGATAGGGATAAGTTAATATTTAATGTACAGTTAGAGGGTTGTTAGGTTTAGGGATTAATAGGTTAATTTAGATCATGGCGATGTGGGGGGCTGGTGGTTTAGGGGTTAATACATTTATTTAGTTGCGGTGGGCTCCAGGAGCGGCGGGGTAGGGGTTAATACTTTTACGTAGGTGGCGGCGGTGTTGGGCGGCAGATTAGGGGTTAATAAGTATAATGTAGGTGGCGGAGGTGTAGGGGGCGGCAGATTAGGGGTGTTTAGACTCGGGGTACATGTTAGGGTGTTAGGTGTAAACGTTTTAATATTATCAAAAATTATATACTAACACCCCGGTTAACGAAGTAGAAAAAGATAAATTCTGGAAACACATCCGGCTCCCACAGATTTCAATGGAAGCCCTAGAGCAAATCAATAGAATAATTGTACCAGAGGAAATTGAGTCAGCTATTGATAAGTTAAAAGCTGGTAAAGCACCGGGCCCAGATGGGATACCGGCGGAATTTCAGAAGATGATTAAATGTGATATTTTAGACACATTGGCATCTACTTATCAAGCCGTCAACTTACTTGCATTCAACAGCACCAATACGCTCGCCTAAGATCGCCTAACTTCGCTGCCGCGGACCTGAATACTTTCTCCAAAGTTCCAAAAAAAGCTGTCAAAAAGCTGTGCACAAAGTACGGGGCGATGAGCAGCGGACTGTTGTTAACTGACAGTCATCGATCTCGCTGCTCTTTGGCTTTTTCCCAGCTTTATTGGTATACTGTCACCAAACACCCACACTATACTACACTGTTTAACCCCTATCCCGCTGCTCACGGACCCCGCCGCAACTAAATAAAGTTATTAACCCCTAAACGGCTGCTCCTGGAGCCCACCACCACTCTAATAAACGTTTTAACCCCTATCCTGCTGCTCCCGGAGCCCACCGCCACTCTAATAAACGTATTAACCCCTATCCTGCCGCTCCCGGAGCCCACCGCCACCTACATTATGTTATTAACCCCTAATCTGCCGCCCCCTACACCGCCGCCACCGACTTTATACTTATTAACCCCTAATCTGCCGTCCCCAACGTCGCCGCCACTATATTAAATTTATTAACCCCTAAACCTAACCCTAACACCCCCTAACTTAAATATAATTAAAATAAATCTAAATAAAACCTACTATTAATAACGAAATAATTCCTATTTAAAACTAAATACTTACCTATACAATAAACCCTAAGATAGCTACAATATAACTAATAGTTACATTGTAGCTATCTTAGGGTTTATTTATATTTCACAGGCAAGTTTGTATTTATTTTAACTAGGTAGAATAGCTATTAAATAGTTATTAACTATTTAATAACTACCTAGCTAAAATAAATACAAAAGTACCTGTAAAATAAAACCTAACCTAAGTTACAATAACACCTAACACTACACTATAATCAGCCAATAGGATTGAGCTCACATTCTATTGGCTGATTGGATCAGCCAATAGGATGAAAGCTCAATCCTATTGGCTGGTTGCAATAAAAATCAGCCAATAGGATTTTTTCAACCTTAATTCTGATTGGCTGATAGAATTCTATCAGCCAATCGGAATCTAAGGGACGCCATCTTGGATGACATCATTTAAAGGAACCTTCATTCATCCGTAGTCGTTGGAAGGAAGAGGATGCTCCGCGTCGGATGCTTTGAAGATGGAGCCGCTCCGTGCCGGATGGATAAAGATAGAAGATGCCGTCTGGGTGAAGACTTCTGCGGGCTTGGATGAAGACTTCTGCCACTTCGTTGAGGACTTCTCCCGGCTTCTTGGAGGATGGATGTCGGATCTTCAAAACTGTAAGTAAATCTTCTGGGGTTAGTGTTAGGATTTTTTAAGGGTTTATTGGGTGGGTTTTAGTTTTAGATTAGGGTTTGGGCAGCAATAGAGCTAAATGCCCTTTTAAGGGCAATGCCCATCCAAATGACCTTTTCAGGGCAATGGGGAGCTTAGGTTTTTTTAGTTAGGGTTTTATTTGGGGGGTTGGTTGTGTGGGTGGTGGGTTTTACTGTTGGGGGTTGTTTGTATTTTTTTTTTTACAGGTAAAAGAGCTGATTACTTTGGGGAAAGGGCCATTTGTAGTTTATTGTAGGCTAGGGTTTTTTTTATTTTGGGGGGGGGGGGATTTTCATAGGGCCCTTAGATTAGGTGTAATTAGTTTAAAGCTTTGATAATTTATTTTTTATTTTTTTGTGCAACTTAGTGTTTGTTATTTTTTGTAACTTAGTTAGTTTTTTGTAACTTTGTAATTTTTAAGTAGATTTAAATTTTTTGAGTAGGGTTAGGCGTTTAAATATATAATATAGTTAATTTAATTTGTAGTTTAATGTAATTTTAATATAAAAGTTAGGTTAGATTAATTATTAATTTAATATAGTTTAATGTGATTGTATTATAATAGTTAGAATAGGTTAATTATTAGTTTAATATAGTTTAATTTAAATCTAAAGGTAAGTTTAAATTTATTATAAGATAGGGATAAGTTAATATTTAATGTACAGTTAGAGGGTTGTTAGGTTTAGGGATTAATAGGTTAATTTAGATCATGGCGATGTGGGGGGCTGGTGGTTTAGGGGTTAATACATTTATTTAGTTGCGGTGGGCTCCAGGAGCGGCGGGGTAGGGGTTAATACTTTTACGTAGGTGGCGGCGGTGTTGGGCGGCAGATTAGGGGTTAATAAGTATAATGTAGGTGGCGGAGGTGTAGGGGGCGGCAGATTAGGGGTGTTTAGACTCGGGGTACATGTTAGGGTGTTAGGTGTAAACGTAACTTTTATTCTCCCATAGGAATCAATGGGATATCGGACAGCAGCGAACATGAGCTTTCGCTGCTTTCAGACTCCCATTGATTCCTATGGCATTCGCCGCCTTCAAGGCGGCGGATTGAAAACCAGGTACGCTGGTCCGGAATAGTGCCGAGCGTACCGGGTAGACATTTGTTAACTAGCAAAAGTAGTCAGATAGTGCCGAATTTGCATTCGGAATATCTGTAGTGACGTAAGCATCGATCTGAAACCGGCGGATCGTATGTTACGTCACAAAATTCTACTTTACCGGACTGTAGGCTTTGATAACAATTACGCTGCGGAATTCCAGCGTATTTGCGGTTGATGGCTTGATAAGTAGATGCCATTATGTAAGTTACTCAATCTATATTTTCAGCATAATAAGATACAATCAAGATATTTCACGGATTCAGTTATATCACTTATATATATATAAAAAAAAAAGGGAAGGATCCCAGGGATATGGGATCATACAGACCCATATCCCTGCTGAATCTGGATTATAAGATCTTGATGTCCATCATTGCAGAGAGACTCAAAATGAACATATGAGTTTTAATACCAAGCAGGGTTCATGGCAGGAAGAAATCCAGTCAGAAATATACGAAAAGTATTACTCACCCTAGAGCATTATTACAATTACAAGTGGAGAAAGCTTGAGGAAATGGCGCTGGTCACTATTGATGCTGAAAAAGCATTCGTCTCTATCAGTTGGGACCATTTATATACCTCATTTGGGTTTGCAGGATGTCAGTATATAGCAGGGTTATAATATAATTTATTTAATAATTATCTTTAAAATAACCTCCAATTAAAATGCATATGCGAAACAATTGAAATTAATAATTATTTCTAAATTCTTTATATTAGTTAATATTTATAAACACATTGATTTATATTTATAGAAACCAGATTATGAATCAAATGATGCACACTTAAGCTGTTACAATATTCTATACAGAGATCATAAAAATATACCTTTACAATTTACTTTATTCACAATGAATCACATTACAATATCACAATAAAATATCAGAATATGGACCGCTAACTTTAACAGTGCCTAGTTAAACAATATAACAAGATACTTTAACAGTCAATTTCTATGATACTTTATCTGAGCTGAAATAAATCTTATTTAGCTACAATAAGGCAAATTCTAAAATATATAGTTGCAAATATAAATTACTTAGCACTAAATATGACTAGTTTTAAACTACCCAGGACTATGAACACAAGCTTAAAATACAAAGTATGTTCTTTAAATTTACCAGCTGCGATCTAACTATAGCCTTAGAATGCCCTTGATTTAAATATTATATATATTTAACAATGTCTTATACTTTACCAGGTCACCCGTTTGAGAATTCAGTTAAAGGGACAGTCAACCATAGAATTGTTATTGTTTTAAAAGATAGATAATCCCTTTATTACTCATTCCCCAGTTTTGCATAACCAACACAGTTATATTAATGTACTTTTTACCTTTGTGATTACCTTGTATCTAGGAACCTTCTTCCAGCCCCCTGATCACATGACTGTGACTGTTTATTATCTATTGTCTTAAATTTAGCATTGTATTGTGCTAGATCTTAAATAACTTTCTGTGCCTGAACACAGTGTTATCTATATAGCCCACGTGTACTTTCTGTCTCTTTTTGTTGAAAAGAGATTTAAAAACAATGTGATAAGAGGCAGCCCTCAAAGGCTTAGAACTTAGCATATGAGCCTACCTATGTTTAGTTTAAACTAAGAATACCAAGAGAAAAAAGCAAATTTGATGATAAAAGTAAATTGGAAAGTCAATTAAAATTAAAAGTCCTATCTGAATAATGAAAGTTTAATTTATACTTGACTGTCCCTTTAATATCCAAATATGTCTATCGTCATATGTTTTAGGAGAATTATGCCCATTTGTAAGATAATTAATCTTGATAGTCTCTTATCCACAAATAGTGTCCCAACGTATTTGTCTTACAGAAAACTGTGTTCGCACACTGGTCTCTCTATAAGCAAAAATGAAAACAGCAGGATTGCAAACAGTCACCAACCAAATGTTTTCCACCAAGATCCTTTCTCTCTCTGTGTAGGGAGTTTTTGTCTGAGACAAAACTCCTCCTCACTTCTTAATCATTCGATAGATTTGGATACTTTTCTCTGATTGGCTACTGGGAAATTTCATTTTCAACAGCCAAATGCCTTTTGGCTGTATTACTGGATTTAGGCCATCGGGGCAGCAGACAAGAAAACAGTTTCATTTTTAAACTGCTAACAGTAAATACAGTTCATATATATATTTTTATTCAATATACTATATTTTCTAGCAATAATAAGTCATATGTTCCTTGTGTATTGGATTATGTCATACTATTTATCCTGAGTATTTCAAGACTAGATATGATATATTTCTCATAATATTTTAGAAGATGCCTTTAAAGTTGCATTTGATTATTGTTGTCCCATATTTATATAAATACAGTATGCTCCACATTCAGTCCACCTCTTGCTGAGTGCACAAAAACATATGACACAATTTACAGCACGAACTACACATGCACTTATCAGATGCATGAAAAATAAAAATAGGTTATTAATTTTGAAATAAATGGGTTAATACCAATGCAGTTATTATTCCATACAGCAGACATTTATCCAATATAGTATGTTTCAGATCAATACATTTATATCATATATCATATATATATATATATATATATATACATATACACACATGTTGTCACTATAACTTCATATGAAGACTTAGTCACAGCATTTCCACATGTCTGTAGGTAACTTGAGTTCAGATGCCTTATCTGTATCCAGTTGGTTCAGGGGCAATTAACAGGTCTGTGCTAATTACTATATTCTAAGAATCTCTATCTGCTTATCTGACGTATTCACAGACTCTTGTCTCCAACATCCCATGATGTATGCTGGCTTGGTTGATCATCAGGCCCATATTTATCATCCCCTGCGGAGCTGTAAGCTTCAAAAGCCAAATTAGCGATTGAATAATTGTATAATTTAGCATATTGAGTGGGGAGGGGAAGAAAGGTTTAAGTTGAATCCTGATATGTAATTAGCAAGGCCTCTCATGTCTGAACCTCGATTTGCAATGCACAGAATGTATCCAGCAAATGGTATTAAGCATGCTCAAACTTAATATTTGATAGATTGCATACTTACTTTATCTTATTATATAGATATGTATTATCCACTGACATTTACAGATACCCTAACAAAGAAATATTGTTATTCTGATCCAATTAATTTATGACAAACCTAGATCTCAATTGGTAGTAAACAATGAGCTGTCACAATATATTACACTAAAAACGGGAACGCGACAGGGGTACCCCCTCTCGCCTCTACTATTTAACATATCGTTAGAACCCTTGACCATATATTTAAGAAAATAAATACAGGGAATAGAGCTGGGTGATAAAAACACGGTAATTCTATTATACGCAGATGAAATTATTCTATTTCTTAAAGAAACTAGGGTAAATATACCTAAATGTTTGGAAATTATTGAAAACTACAGTAAATTCTCTGGTTATAAAATAAACCCAAATAAATCTGAGATATTATGAGTATGCAGATCAGCAAAGAGCTGCTCTAAACACCCTTTTAAAGAGTCAACATATATCAACTATTTAGGGATAGAGACAGGGACCTGAAAAAAGAAAGAAGTGCACTAAACCAAAGGCCTACGGGATGTGAAATATTGGTAATAAAACTCACCCCTAAGTAAGCCGTATCCTGGAGTATAACGAGCCTTGCAAATCCTTTGTCGAATTGTCTACGCGTTTCGGCCCTATCTAGAGGGCCTTTTTCAAGATGTCTTTTCAAGATTTCAAGATGTCTTGAAAAAGGCCCTCTAGATAGGGCCGAAACGCGTAGACAATTTGACAAAGGATTTGCGAGGCTCGTTATACTCCAGGATACGGCGTACTTAGGGTGAGTTTTATTACCAATATTTCACATCCCGTAGGCCTTTGGTTTAGTGCACTTCTTTCTTTTTTCAGGTCCCTGTCTCTATCCGGACTAGGATACTGGATTGTCGTCACACTACTTAGGATTTCTCTTTTCATTTGGATCTTATTAAGGAACATTATTTGGAAACATTGACTTTAATAGACATTCTAACCCATACTTTGGAAACTGGGATTATTGTTGTGTTTACTCACTGTTTAGTTTGTTTGTTTATTGCAATTCAATTTTATGATAATAATGTCTGGTTAATCCATATCACCCTTTTTCATTATTTTGTGGCTTAACAACAGCTGTTTGGTCCGTGGTCACGGACCCCACGGTTAATTCATAACCGATTAAGTTTGTGGAGCTATCTACAAGAGTTTTTTTTAAAACACATTTTTTCGCTGCAATTTGATTTCCACACCCCACAGTTAGTTTGGCTAGCAAATAGTGCGAGCCCAATTTTAAAAGCACAATTTGTGATTTTATTAATGGTTTGTTTATATATTTGACAGCACATGTTATATTAGATTGATAAGTAGAGGGACATACCGGTATCGTCCTTATTAGATTATCTAGTCACTGTTTAGTTCAAATTGTCAATAATTAGTTTGATTATTGATTTTCTCTTTTGATTAACCTCAATCTTAATTCTTTTAACAGAGAATACCTTTTACATATGAGCAAATCTTAGAAATTTGGTAACTCTTGTTCACATTCTCACATATTGATATAATCCATTCTCGAAATATCTTTACATATCTTTATCTCCATCACAGTTATAGTTCAATAGTATTTGAAGATTTTTTGTTTTCATCAGCAATTGTTAATCTCTTGTTATAGAATAGGTTAGATGCTATTCTAAAATTTTGAGCAAAAACTTGTTAACATCTACTAGGGTGATTTTAATAATTCACTCTTTGTTTTTATATATATATATATATATATATATATATATATATATATATATATATATATTCATTTTATGTTTTTAAATTGGATTGTTTTTTTCTGTTTGGATTTGAATTTTAATAAATGGAATTTTACTTTTATCATTATTAAGGCTTTTGATGAGACCAATTTAGTTTGGTCATTTCGTCCACATCTAGTACCCATTTTCACATAACATCCACTAAATCCTGTGATATACCTTAGCCATTGGCGCTCCTATATATTCAATTTCGCAATAAGTATTACTTACCTTCAAAAGATTTCTTTGCCTATCTGCAGGTAAGGAGTTACTTTACACAGAAATGTCAGGTAAAAGGGTGGGATTGGAACTTGAAAGAAATTGCTCCTGGAATCGATTTATATAAGACTGGGATATACTCGATTGCATTCTGGTATAAAATATTACTGAATAATTCGTGAATAGAATTCAGTAAAAAAACTTAGATTGGGATTGATTAATTTTTCCCAGATATAACTTGCCAAGAAATAATGAAAAGTATATTTCTTGTTGAAAAAGCTACGGAAATCATTAGTTGGAGAGAATCACAATTGAAAGTGATAATTATTATCTTACCCCGATAGATAAATGGTCAGGTGACAAACCAAAAAGAAAATGTAGTAAATATAATGCAGAAAAAGCTGACATTATGCACTATTTATGGTCCTGTCCTAAAATCCATCAGTATTGGTACAAGATTAATTTCTGGTTAAATAATACCATTCAAAATAACTTCAAACTAAATCCCTATTATATATTTTTTCTGTATTTAAATCTGATTGTTAGGGGAGACCAGCAGTCGATTAATATGGCTATTTTAGCAACACGTAATCTAATTTTCAGAGACTGGAAGTCAAGGGAGGCCCCGGGCATAGCAGAATTTGTAAATACAATGAAACTTCAAATGACAGCAGAGTTGCAAGATAAAACATTGCTGCAGGAAAGACAGCTCAGGGGCCCAGGCTTATTTTGATAAGTGGTTAAAAGTAATTTTAACTTGGCCAAATGCAATTCAAATTATATCTCTGTTGCAGAAGATAGCCGCCTTTACACTCCTGATTGCAGAGGAGGTACTCCCCAAACATTGGCTGGACCCCCCTGAGTAAGTGAGAGAGATTTTAAAGGATAGAAGATTACAAGGTGGTGTGATTTCCCAAGGGAGCAGGGTGTCCCCCCCCCCCTTGTTTTTTTTTTTTTTTTCAGTTCTTGTTTTAGGTTTGGTGTTTTGTGTTTAATTTTGTTTAAAAAATTAAAAAAATGATCTTCAATGCTCTGGAATTAAGATTTTCTTCAGGCTTTTATTTAGAAAAGATTGTAAGTTTATTAGGATGAAAGTAAGATAAACGAAGGATACGATTTGTGTCCATGCTTTTTGACATCTGAAATGACATGTATTTGACACTCATTGAATGTTTGTTATATTTCCTTATATCAGTCTATTTTGTTATTTTCCAGTGCATTGATCAATAAACAATTTATTTAAAATAAAAAAAAAGAAGTGGAAAATGAGGGGTTCTGTTTAAACCAAACCACGGTCAGGTAGACCAACTAAAATTTCAGCCACAACTGCCAGTAAAATTGTTTGAGATGCAAAGAAAAACCCACAAATAGCTTCAGGTGAAATTCAGCACTCTCTGAAAACATGTGGTGTGGCTGTTTCAAGATGCACAATAAGGAGGCACTTGAAGAAAGATGGGCTGCTTGATCGAGTCGCCAGAAGAAAGCCATTACTACGCAAATGCCACAAAGTATCTCACTTACAATACGCCAAACAGCACAGAGACAAGCCTCAAACCTTCTGGCACAAAGTCATTTGGAGTGATGAGACCAAAATTGAGCTTTTGGGCTCAACCATAAATGCTACATTTGGAGAGGAGTCAACAAGGCCTATGATGAAAGGTACACCATTCCTACTGTGAAACACGGAGGTGGATTGCTGATGTTTTGGGGATGTGTGAGCTATAAATGCACAGGAAATTTGGTCAGAATTGATTGCAAGATGAATGCAGTATGTTATCAAAAAATACTGGAGGAAAATTTGCATTCATCAGCCCGGAAGTTGCGCATGGGACATACTTGGACATTCCAACATGACAATGATCCTAAACACAAGGCCAAGTCGACCTGTCATTGGCTACAGCAGAATAAAGTGAAGGTTCTGGAGTGGCCATCTCAGTCTCCTGACCTCAATATCATTAAGCCACTCTGGGGATATCTCAAACGTGCAGTTCATGCAAGACAGCCCAAGAATTTACAGGAACTGGAGGCTTTTTGCCAGGAAAAATGGGCAGCTTTACCATCTGAGAAGATAAAGAGCCTCATCCACAAAATACCACAAAAAAAAAAATACAACAAAAGAGTAAACACAGTTGACTTATAATAAATGGCTTCAGCCAAACACTAACCATGAGTGAAATAAAAGTTTTTGTGTTATCATTAATATTCTCTAAAAAATGGCCAAGAAATCATAAATTCTGCCAGGGTATGTAAACGTATGAGCACAACTGTATATTACTTTTCTGTCAGTTAAATAAGTGTATTGTGATTTTTGAGTAAACTTTACCTGCATACATATGGCAAAATAGTTCAATGAGACTACCTTGTGTAAAATGTTCACAGCATTTCATCAGAATTGTTAGACATCTTCAGACATACCCTGGGAACTCCCCTGTTCAGCCTAGGGAACTCTCTTGTCCCTCTCACTTTCTGAAGCTGCCAGTTTTAGAGCTAATGCCATTTTTAAAAGATACACAGAAATATACAAAGTATGATGCAAATTTGTTAAAGTGACACAGAACCTTTGAAAACATAATCTGAATTTGTAAATTCCCTGCTGTGTCCAATTCTAAATGCATTCAAATATAAAAGAGAGAGCACAAAGCTTAAATGTAATAATACTAAAATTACCAAATCTGAAGTGTAAAGTAATATAAAATACAAAGTATATGTGTAACAAAGCTCTCATGTAATGCAGTGTTATTTTGCACTGGCCTTGTCTTTCCCACGCATGGAGAAATACAGAGATCACTCCTTAGAGAAGTAAAGCAAAATATGCCTGTCTAGAATCTTGTGAGAGATTTTGCAGTGCTGGAGGATCATTTAAGATCATTTCATCTGAGCAGAGAGCTTAATGGGAGGTATCTCTCGGGGACTTCCAGGTTCCATTCTTTTCCCTTTATAATTCAGTCAGTTAAGCCCCTGTAAAGTCTGCACTATAATTTCTCTCCAAACAGAATTTTTTTATCATCATGACTGCAGTATGTTGTCTTTATCCCTCTCTATTTCACCCAGCCTGATGTCTCCATCACTCATGCTCTCCCCTGTCAGATGTCTCTAGATCCCTCGCTCAACTGTCCTGCTGTCTTAGTCTGCTCTTCTATTCTGCTGTCTTTTGACGTGCACAGGCAGGGGCGCAACTAGAGAAGTCTCAGGGGTTGCAGCTGAGATGGGGCTGGTCCTTCTAAGGGTCCTTTCTCCATCAAAACTTAAGTAACACTGGCTATGCAGTATCAGGTACAGAGTGAGATCAGAGGCAAGTGCTTCTCAGACTAACATGTGTGTTGAAATAGGCAGAGGAGTGTGCCAGTGCATGCACATCCATCCCTATTGATTATATGTTTACATGAAGATCACCTAACCTTAGAATCCATCCATTCCCAGGAACCAATCTGTTTAAATATGACCGTTGGCGGAGGAGTGCTGGAGTTTGGGCACACCTACTAGGTGTTGCTTTTCGGGATCAATGGAGCTGCAGAGAGAGAAAAAAGTGCAGGACCAAAGCCAGAAACATTGCAGCTGCAGCCCACAGTATTTCTAGCTATGCGATTGGACCCTCCCACAGGCCAAGGAGCGCCTTAGAGAAGCAGACTAGTGAGCCAGCTTGAAGGATTAAAGGGACACTGTACCCAAAAATTTTCTTTCGTGATTTAGATTGAGCATGAAATTTTAAACAACTTTCTAATTTTCTCCTATTATCAAATTTTCTTCATTCTCTTTTGTATCTTTATTTGAAATGCAAGAATGTAAGTTTAGATGCCGGCCCATTTTTGGTGAACAACCTGGGTTGTCCTTGCTGATTGGTGGATAAATTCATCCACCAATAAAAAAGTGCTGTCCAGAGTACTAAAACCAAAAAAAAAGCTTAGATGCCTTCTTTTTCAAATAATGATAGCAAGAGAACGAAGAAAAATTGATAATAGGAGTAAATTAGAAAGTTGCTTAAAATTACATGCTCTTTCTGAATTACAAAAGAAAAAAATTTGGGTTCAGTGTCCCTTTAATCCTTTTGTGGTGCAGATACACTACTCTCTTCAGTAAGGTAAGTACTGTACTTTGTCACTTGGTCTACTGAAAACAAACTTATTTAGCAAAGTATGGATTGGATTTATAGACCGTATTAAAAAGTGTACTACACACACATACAACTTCACAATTTATATGGGGTTTAGCTAGATTCTTTATTTTGTAAAAAAAATCCATACTGTATATATTTTTGGCAGAGGTGTATATATCTATCTATACCTAGGATATTTTTTTCATGATTATCATTAGTACACCATCATTTAATATGGCTGCTGAAAATGAAATGTGCTAAGTAAAAATAGGATGATTAATCTTACTTACTAGCTACAGAGAAGTTCCAATCCATAAATGTTATTTCCAACCATATTAACAATTTGAGGTACAAATTATTCCTAGGATGATTTTACCCTTATTTTACTGCATTATTTATTTTGCTTGCTTTTGCTGTAAAATACCTCAAAATCCAGCAAATTGTCAGTTTACTACATTCTAAACAGTGGTTGTTAAGAGGCCAACAAGATAGCATATAGGTACAAAGGACTAGCAACATGTGTACTGGTTTAACTGCTAATTTGAGTAATTTTTGTGATGTCTTATAATGTAGAAATATTTCTGTTAGTGGTATGTTAAACTGGGGAGTGTGCTTATATATATTATTTGATTAGTGGTAGCTTCAACTTGATAGAGGATTATAATATTTCCAAGTTATAGGGACATTAGAGCCATTGTTTATTGGTTATATTGTAATATGTTTATTGGTTATTATTTAGGTATACCAATTAATTGAAGGGATATTAAAGCAAAACTTTTTCTTTCATGATTCAGATAGTGTGCATTTTCTCCTATTATCAATTTTCTTCGGTCTCCTGGTATCTTTATTTTAAAAGCAGGAATTTAAGCTTAGGAACCAGCCCATTTTAGGTTCAGCACCTGGGTAGCGCTTGCTGATTGGTGTAACCAATGTAGCCACCAATCAGCAAACTCAAACCAGGGTATATACCAAAAATGGGCCCGCTCCTAAGGTTAAATTATTGCTTTTTTAAATAAGGATAAAAAAAGGAAGAAAATTGATAATAAGAGGTAAATTAGAAAGTTGCTTAAAATTGCACACTATCTGAATCATGAAAGAAAAAAAATGGGTTTAATATCCCTTTAAGTAGAATTTATATGGCACAATATAACTGTGAGGAGTTTGTGGTGTTTTTGGAAGGTGTGATATTAAAAGAGGGAGGCAAACTGGGCCCAGTGAGGTCTTGTTACGCCCCCCGTACAAGGGCACTGTAATGTACCCCCTGTTATCTTCTCTTCCAGTGTGCTGCTCGGTTTTCCCGTCATTTTGCCCCCATGTCTCAAATCTATCTCTACCAGTTTGCCGTGTGTCGGTTTATTGGATACTACTGCCAGCCAGTCTGTCCCTTAATACTGCCACCCTCCCAGTCTAATATTAGGGCCCCAAGTCGTCTCTATTAGCGCCACACAGACGTTTCTCTTCCGCGTATTAAGCTGTGTTTTTCGCTCCTCCCCGGGTGTCTGGCACCGGCTCATGACGCAGTTTCCTGTTCCTGTCGTGTGTGAGATCTGAGCTCAGCATGGCGGTGCCGGTGTGTCAGTATGAAGAGAGGCTGCGGCAGCAGGTTAGACACATTAAAACAAAATCTCATTGCGAGTATTTATTGTGCTTTAACTCACTGGTTGCCAAAACTGAATCTCTGTATGGCAGCCAAGAGGTTAAGTGATGCTGCCGCACCTTCATGTTTTTTTATGTTCTGAAACAATTAAAATTCGGTTACGTTGTATTAAAAAAAATACAAAAAGAGAAAGTTGTGCTACATTAGCAGTTCTTTATTTCGTTATGAAATGTATTGCTTATAACGTATTGTTTTCTTTCTTTTGTAATAAATGAGATATCGTCAGCATATTGATCAGAATTCGCGCACATTGTGAGGATGTTTTAAGGGGCCCAGCTAGTCATAAAGTTGCAAAAATAAAGTCTGAATAATTTAATGTTCTATAAACGTAGAAGCATAAATAATAGGTGTAAGACACAAACAAAATACTATGTCTTTATCCAGCAACATAACAAATCCAGCCCTTCTTGTCATCTGACAAACTTTTGTCTCCAAAAAAAACATAAGATTTTCCAAGAAAGCAGAAGCCAGTGGTATAATAATATAATGTTGATGAGTCACATGAAGTATTAGATGATAAAGTCGTTTCATTGTTGCAACAAAAAGAAGTCAGAGTGAGAACTTCACAGTGGGCATTAATGTACATAAGAAAGAAATCTAATCTATTAAATTCATTCTTTGCTATTTTCATTTACATTTGATAATTAAAGGGACATACAAAGTGAAAATAGTGTAAAGGATTTTACCGGGTGGATTTGATTTAAATCACTAGTCAGTAAGACCAATTTAAATCATTTAACCCTTTCGTGACAGGGTTAAAGTGCCTACATCGGAACAACTGTTCCGATGTAGACAAATTGAAACTACGCGATCGTGCATACGATCGCGAGATTTCAATTATTGGATCGCATCTGGGGGGCGTCCCTACAATCCTAGGAACGCCCTCCAGACCACGATTAAATCCCTGAAGCACAGAAGGCTTCAGGACAGCCGTTAGTTATGACGTTCCATTCCGTCATAACGGCTTTAAAGCCCAGTCTAATTATGACGGAATGGAACGGCATAACGGCTTTAAAAGGTTAAATAATGGTTTTCATTTTTAGAATAATGTTTTGAGATAAGAAACTGTAAGTCCCTTATCGTCTTTTTTTGGGGAGTTTATGCTCTGGACTGCTAATGATATAGGATATGTGGTACTCCTCATAAGCCTCAACATTTAACACCATCTGAACTGTGGTTTATCATTAATTCGAACTTATCTTATTTGAACATTGTTCCACTACTTTCTTTGGACATTATTTTTATATCTATTTTTATAAACAACTTTTAATTGCTGTATTGGGAGACGTCCCATTTTATTTTACTGTGCTTAATACATTTTGATCTTTAGACATTATTAAATTCTTAATGTATCTTTTTGAGCACACTCACTATTGTATTAACAACTGCAAAACAATGCACTTTATACTAACTTTACAAGAGTGGCTAGCTTTGTTTTCTACAGAATAAAGTCCAGATCCTCCAAATAAGGCAAATGGTGTGTGGAGTTTGGCTATTGAAATATAAGTGTTGTAAAAAGGATGCTAATTTGTTTGAAATATATTAAGACTTGGCTGATATTTCATTCTATAGCCACAACAGGAATGTCATGTAATTACAAGGTGTTTACTGTATACTGTCCCCTTTGACACATAGTTGAAGTATGTGTGTGTGTATATATATATATATATATATATATATATATATATATATATATATACTAAAAAGAGAAAAAGAGTATGTTCTAGCCGGCACTTACACATAAACTATCCTAAGATAGAAATTATATAATACCCTGAGTAATCCGGATGAGAGGACCAACCCCCAGGTGACAAGCTCCCCTCCCCACAAATGTCTCTGTTAACCAAATTGATTAAATACACATTTATTCAGCTAATATAATGCATGTTAAAAACCTCAAAAAGGCTTACAAAAATCCAATGTATAATCAATTAGTACCCTGAAATAGAAAACAGATTAATTACTAAACTAAACACATAATATCATAACAACATCCACCAATGGCCATTGTGTATATTATGGGGACTTATGCATATCATTGATGTCCCACAATTGATATATAGATAGTCACTGATCCAGATTGAGAGTTAGAATATTGTCAGAGCACAGTCACAATCAATTCATACAATTGCTGAGCAAGGCAAACAGATGGTTAATCCACAGCAAATTAGTGTTGTTATCGCATACAATTGCTGAGCAAGGCAAACAGATGGTTAATCCACAACAAATTAGTATAGTTATCGCAATCAGACAAGGTATGATAGCATCTTATCAGATATTAGCAGCACAATAACACAGGATATAGTAAAGTCTTTGCGGATCTCAGTAGCCCAATCAAGAGCGGTATATTGGTGTCTTAGCAAACATATAGTCCGTAATCACAACCATGCATATCTGCAGTCGGTACTGTCATAATCCTTACCATCTTCAGCACCTAGGGCGCTACCTTTAGAGAGAGGTTCCCTCGTTCAAGGATCCCAGTCACAGGGCATATGGTATAGTTCTTAAGAAAAGACAAACCCTGCACCAGTTTGTTTCAATTGCAAGTTCCACTTACCTTAGACTTCCTGTTGACATGCTGCCACGTCAACAGGAAGTCTAAAGTAAGTGGAACTTGCAATTTAAACAAACTGGTGACTGGGATCCTTGAACGAGGGAAAGTCTCTCTAAGGTAGCACCCTAGGGGCTGAAGATGGTAAGGATTATGACAGTACCGACTGCAGATATGCATGGTTGTGATTACGGACTATATAAGACACCAATATACCGCTCTTGATTGGGTTACTGAGATCCGCAAAGACTTTACTATATCCTGTGTTATTGTGCTGCTAATATCTGCTAAGACGCTATCATACCTTGTCTGATTGAGATAACTATACTAATTTGCTGTGGATTAACGATCTGTTTGCTTTGCTCAGCAATTGTATGAATTGATTGTGACTGTTCTCTGACAATATTCTAACTCTCAATCTGGATCAGTGACTATATATCAATTGTGGGACATCAATGATATGCATAAGTCCCCATAATATACCCAATGGCCATTGGTGGATGTTGTTATATTATGTGTTTAGTTTAGTAATTAATCTGTTTTCTATTTCAGGGTACTAATTGATTATACATTGGATTTTTGTAAGCCTTTTTGAGGTTTTTAACATGCATAATATTAGCTGAATAAATGTGTATTTCATCAATTTGGTTAACAGAGGGAGCTTGTCACCTGGGGGTTGGTCCTCTCATCCGGTTTACTCAGGGTATTATATAATTTCTATCTTAGGATAGTTTATGTGCAAGTGCCGGCTAGAACATACTATTTTTCTCTTTTTAGTATCAATAGATTAATTTTATGTTCCCAGGCACCCCTGGTATCAAGTAGTTAGTGTACCAGGGATACACTGATAGGTATGATATTGGTGAACTGACGCATCGGTTTCTTTATAGATATACAGTATATATAACATTTTCCATTGCCTGGAACTTGTGTATTTGGAAAAGGATCCTTCTTATTTTTAGCTTTTGGGACAAGAGTTCCATACCCTGTAATTTTGGGGAAGAAAATGCTTATTTTTAATCACCTTGTGTGTAGCCCAACAGTGCAGTATGTTACAAGTCTTCCTCTTTCTCTCTCCATCCAGTGTTAGTGATAGTCCAGGCAGAGAGTCACAGGTGATGCTATCATTGTCACCTGTGAACTCCCCAAGATTCCCTGCCTGACAAGTTTCTACCTTACATTCCTTATCAGCAGCAAACCACTAGGGGATCTGTGCATACTTCTATTATTTTAAGTGTTAGTTTAAATAGTTAAAAATGAAAGGGATATGAAACCCAAACATTTTCTTTCATGATTCATATACAGCATACAATTTAAAACAACTTTCCAAATTACTTGTATTATCTCATTTTCTGTGTTATCTTAGTATCCTTTGTTGAAAAGGATACCTAGGTAGGCTCAGGAGCTGGGAGCTAGTGGCTGATTGGTGGCTGCACATATATGCCTTTTGTTGTTGGTTTATCAATGTGTTCAGTTAGCTCCCAGTAGTGCTTTGCTGCACCTTCAGTAAAGGATACTAAAAGAATGAAGCAAAATTGATAATAAAACTAAATTGGAAAGCTGTTTAAAATGACATGCACTATCTAAATCAAAAAAGAGAAAACATGTGGGTTTCATGTCCCTTTAAAGTGAAAGTGAATCCTAGCGTTTTACAAAAGCTAGAATTGACTATTGAAACAAATAAAGGAGACTTCCATTCAAATTTTTTTTGCTAAGAGCTGACGTTTTCACCTCTTAGCCAATAGCCGTGCTGTAAATCTGGCTTGGTGTCCATGGGAGCCGGATTTACCGCACGGCTATTGGCTAAGAGGTGAAAACATCACTTCTTAGCAAAAAAACATTTTTAGCCGCGCGCTGCTGTAGCAGCTAAGAACGGCGATCGATTGAAACAAATAAAGGAGCTTTCTACATGAAGTATCTTATACTTCATGAATGAAAGTCCCCTTTATTTGTTTAAATAGTCAATCCTAGTGTTTGTAAAACGCTAGGATTGACTTTAAGTTAAAAGTTTAATATGTTTAAATAGTTTTCTTTCATAGGTTTAATAGACATCGAGAGGTTAATGTTCCTTTAAATACTGTTTTTCTGTTTTTACAATCAACTGCAAGAGGTAAAAACTAAACATGATATACTTATAAAGCCATAAAAGTGATTTTAAAAGTATTTAAAGGGACAATACATTTAAATTGTAATTTTCATGTTCAGAAAGAGCATGCCATTTAAAAAAAAATCCTATTTACTTCTATTATCTAATTTGCTTTGTTTTCTTGGTATACTTTGTTGAAAACCATATTTAGGTAGGCTAAAGTACAGCAGTGCTGCTGATTGGTGGCTACACACATGCTTCTTCTTTTCATTGGCTTACCCACTGTGCTCAACTAGTAGTGATAACAAATAAATATGTGAAACCAATATACACAAGTGCTTAAATAAATGTGATATTGTAAATCACCAAATAAAGTCGTAGATGAAGTATAATGATCCTCTTTATTGTTCAGTCTTGAAACAGTCCAAGTAGTAACAAAGTTTCCTTCAAGGGAAATAAAACACTCTTGTAGTGTAACACTGTATTCACTTTGTATCAGACTTCAGCTGGCTAGCAATACTTAACCCTTTGAGTGCTAATGACGGCTCTGAGCCGTCACAGAGTTTCTCACTCTGGTGCTAATGACGGCTCAGAGCCGTCATGAGCACTCTCCCACCTTGAGGGAGATCTGGGGGCTCCTTACTGCTGCTACCCCGGCGATCGTGCCTGTAGAGTGACAGGCATCGCCGGGGCTTCACGTGATGCGCGGTGACGTCACGCAATTATGTGATGACGTCATTGCGCAACTTTATTTATACTTAACAATGTTAAGTATAGGAGGAGGGGGCATACTGCTTAGAAGCTTGTATCTCAGGCATCTAAGCAGCTACAGACCCCCAAGACCCACTGTTGGAAAGGTAATCGCCTAACCTTTCCAACAGTGTAAGTCTTGGGGGTCTGTAAAAATTTTATTTTCAGAAATGTCAAAAATCAAAAGAAAATATTAGCACCCAGGTGGGAAATGGCTTAGCAGCCAAAGGGACACTAAACCCCATTTTCTTCTTTCATGATTCAGATAGAGCATGACATTTTAAGCAACTTTCTAATTTACTCCTATTATCAATTTTTCTTCGTTCTCTTGCTATCTTTATTTTAAAAGCAAGGAATGTTAATGTTAGCAGCCGGTCGATTTTAGGTTCAGCACCATGGGTAGCGCTTGCTTATTGGAGGCTTACATTTACCCACCAATAAGCAAGCATAACCCAGGTTCCCCACCAGAAATTGTCCGGCTCCTATGCATCACATTCCTGCTTTTTAAATAAAGATAGCAAGAGAACGAAGAAAAATGAATAATAGGAGTAAATTAGAAAGTTGCTTAAAATTGCATGCTCTATCTGAATCATGAAAGGAAAAAAATGGGTTTAGTTTCCCTTTAAATTTGGATGAAGTACAGTAGCTCTAAGTCAGGAGTATCCAACTCAAAGTATATGGGGGCCACCGGCCAAGTCTTCTCCCCTGGGGGCCGCTTGACCTGAGTAAGTGCTCCGGAACTGGATATACTAGGAAATGGAAGTGACATTTAGCCAAGTAGTAGTGCATGGTGGGAGTTGTAGCACACAACAGACATTCACAGTTGTATATATTTATCTTGTGAGTGCCAAGTGAAGTGATCATCTTGGAACTGTATAGCAACGTAAAAAGTGACATTTACCAAACGCAGTGCGTGGTGGGAGTCTACACTGGATGCTTGTATTTATATTTATCTTGTGAGTACCTATATAGAACATCAACTAGTTACACCTCTTAGAACCCTAAAAAAAATTGACAGCCCAAATGAATGGTTTACCTATTAAACAAGGGAGGGCCAGATTAAACTATTTTGAGGGCTGCATTTGGCCCCCAGGCCAATACTTTGAGACCACTGCTCTAAGTAAACAGAATAAGTGTAAACACCCACAGCACACTAGAACTCGCGGTCTTAAAATTACGGCAGCAAACACAATTGGAACATCCACAGTAAGCATCTCTAACAGGAGGGTTGAAGCCTCTCTAAACAACATCACACTCCCTTACTCCGATGTACGTTTCTCTGCTCACTGGCGGCATTTTCAAAGATATGTCTTGTTCTTTAAAAAAGCCACCAGTAAATAGAGAAACATACAATCTGAGTAAGAGAGTGTGACATCACGAGGAGGGACTTCAACCGGCTTTTGGATAAATGGCACAGTAGGACACAACGTCACCAAGTGTATCAGGATGTTTAAAAGATGCTTACTGTGGATTATTTAATTGTTTGCTGGCGTAATTTTAAGACCCAGAGTGCCAACACCTCCATTGTTTTTGATGATAAAAGGTTTTAACCCTTTCGTGCCGGGGTTAACTTGTCTACATCGGAACAACCGTTCTGATGTAAACAAATTGAAATCTCGCGATCGTGCAAGTGATCACAAGGGGCGTCCCTATGATGCTAGGCACACCCTCCAGGCCGCGATCCCATCAGGGAAGCGCCAGTGGCTTCAGGAAAGCCAAGCGGTAAGGACGTTGTATTTTGTCCTTCGGCGCTAAAGCCCAGCAAAATTCAGACGAAATACAACGTCCTAACGGCGTTAAAGGGTTAAGAGGTGCCAGTGTGCTGTGTGTGTTCACACGTATTCTGTTTACTTACTATTGTAAAAAACAAGGACGCCAAAGTTCCTGGGAGGTGCGCTCGTGTATGCAAGTGATGTATGTAAACTGTGGAGGCTGCACTCTTACAATGAAGGAGAAAATCCAGCGATATCAACCTAGAAGGAGAGAAGAAAAGAGAGGTGCCACATGGTGTAGTACGAACAAGATTCAGTCAGCACAAGACCGTTACCCTGAGCCCCTAGCAGTGGAGACTCACAGAGCAGGCGGCACAACTGGAGTGCCAGAGAAAGCAGCACGGGACCCTCAGAATCGCCCATATGACTCACAACCACGGCTGAAGCGTCCAACGTCAGGTGACTGGCAATGTCCAATCGAGGAATGCCCGCTGCCAGCAGACATCACCAGGCTTGGAGGTTCGTAAAAAGGTCTGTAAGTGTCCAATGCTAGAGGTGCAGCTGATGGCACTAAGGGCATGGGATAGCCCGGTTGTCAAAAAACAACTTTGTGGACAAAATGAGCGAGTAAGCAGGTTTAAAAATAGAGTGTATACACAGGTAAAAAGTAACGCGTTTCTCAGCAAAAACATGCTGTTTCATCAGGCTGTATTACTTACTATTGTAGCTCATCCAAATGTGAGTATTGCTATCCAGCTTAAAGGGACAGTCTACAATATAATTTTTATTGTTTTAAAGATAGATAATTCCTTTATTACCCACTCCCCAGTTTTGCACAACCAACACTGTTATATTAATATATGTTTTACCTCTGTGATTACCTTGTATCTAAGCATCTTCTGACAGCCCCCTGATCACATGAATGTGACTATTTAAAATCTATTGAGTTGCATTTAGTATTGTGTTGTGCTAACTCTTAAATAACTCCCCGGGCGTGAACACATACGCCTAGATTTAGAGTTCTGCGTTAGGGTTAAAAAACAGTGTTAAGGGGTCCTAACGCTGCTTTTTAACGCCCGCTGGTATTTAGAGTCAGACAGGAAAGGGTCTACCACTCACTTTCTTTCCGCAACTCGAGGCTACCGCAGATCCCCTTACGTCAATTGCGTATCCTATCTTTTCTATGGGATTTGCCTAACGCTGGTATTACGAGTCTTGGAAGAAGTGAGCGGTAGAGCCTCTACCGACAAGACTCCAACCGCATAAAAAAGTCAGTAGTTAAGAGCTTTATGGGCTAACGCGGGAACATAAAGCTCTTAACTACTGTGCTATAAAGTACACTAACACCCATAAACTACCTACGAACCACTAAACCGAGGCCCCCCCCACATCGCAAACCCTATAATTAAATTTTTTAACCCCTAATCTTCCGAACGGACATCGCCGCCACCTACATTATACCTATGAACCCCTAATCTGCCCCCCCATGTCGCCGCCATCTACCTACATTTATTAACCCCTAATCTGCCAAACGGACATCGCCGCCACTATAATAAATGTATTAACCCCTAAACCACCGCACTCCCGCCTCGCAAACACTATAATAAATTTTATAAACCCCTAATCTGCCCTCCCTAACATCGCCGCCACCTACCTACAATTATTAACCCCTAATCTGCCGCCCCCAACGTCGCTGCTACCATAATAAAGTTATTAACCCCTAAACCTAAGTCTAACCCTAACCCTAACACCCCCCCTAAGTTAAATATAATTTAAATTAAACGAACTAAATTTACTATAATTAAATAAATGAATCCTATTTAAAACTAAATACTTACCTATAAAATAAACCCTAATATAGCTACAATATAACTAATAGTTACATTGTAGCTATTTTAGGATTTATAATTATTTTACAGGCATCTTTGTATTTATTTTAACTAGGTAAAATAGCTATTAAATAGTTAACTATTTAATAGCTACCTAGTTAAAATAATTACAAAATTACCTGTAAAATAAATCCTAACCTAAGTTACAAATACACCTAACACTACACTATCAAAAAATTAATTAAATAAATTACCTACAATTATCTAAACTAAAATACAATTAAATAAACTAAACTATAGTACAAAAACAAACAAACACTAAATTACAAAAAATAAAAAAAATATTACAAGAAGTTTAAACTAATTACACCTAATCTAAGCCCCCTAATAAAATAAAAAAGCCCCCCAAAATAATAAAATGCCCTACCCTATCCTAAATGACAAAGTAATCATCTCTTTTACCAGCCCTTAAAAGGGCTTTTTGCGGGGCATTGCCCCAAAGTAATCAGCTCTTTTACCTGTAAAAAAAAAATACAATCCCCCCCAAAATTACAACCCACCACCCAAACACCCCTACTCTAAAACCCACCCGATCCCCCCTTAAAAAAAAACCTAACACTACCCCCCCTGAAGATCACCCTACCTGGAGCCGTGTTCACCCAGCCGGGCACCGATGGGCCAGAAGTGGACATCCGGAGCGGCAGATGTCTTCATCCAAGCGGCATCTTCAATCAACCGGAGCGGAGCCATCTTGAATCCATCCGACGCGGAGCCATCCTCTTCGTACGATGTCCTAAGGCCGAATGAAGGTTCCTTTAAATGACGTCATCCAAGATGGCGTCCCTCAAATTCAGTTTGGCTGATAGGATTCTATCAGCCAATCGGAATTAAGGTAGGAAAAATCTGATTGGCTGATCGGAACAGCCAATAGAATGCAAGGTCAATCCGATTGGCTGATTGGATCAGCCAATTGGATTGAACTTCAATCTGATTGGCTGATTGCATCAGCCAATCAGATTTTTCCTACCTTAATTCCGAATGGCTGATGGAATCCTATCAGCCAATCGGAATTCGAGGGACGCCATCTTGGATGACGTCATTTAAAGGAACCTTCATTCGGCCTTAGGACATTGTATGAAGAGGATGGCTCCGCGTCGGATGGATTTAAGATGGCTCCGCTCCGGTTGATTGAAGATGCCGCTTGGAGGACCTCTTCTGCCCCGATCGGATGAAGACTTCTGCCGCTCCGGATGTCCACTTCTGGCCCATCGGTGCCCGGCTGGGTGAACATGGCTCCAGGTAGGGTGATCTTCAGTGGGGGTAGTGTTAGGTTTTTTTAAGGGGGGATCGGGTGGGTTTTAGAGTAGGGGTGTGTGGGTGGGTTGTAATGTTGGGGGGGGGGGGGGGATTGTATTTTATTTTTTACAGGTAAAAGAGCTGATTACTTTGGGGCAATGCCCCGCAAAAAGCCCTTTTAAGGGCTGGTAAAAGAGCTGATTACTTTGTAATTTAGGATAGGGTAGGGCATTTTATTATTTTGGGGGACCTTTTTATTTTATTAGGGGGCTTAGATTAGGTGTAATTAGTTTAAACTTCTTGTAAGGAAACTTTGTTACTACTAAACTGTGTCAAGACTGAACAATATAGAGGGGCATTTTTCTTCATCTAAGACTTAACTCACATTTATTTTAGCACTTGTGTTTATTTGTTTGACATATTTATTTTTATTATGTTTTTAGGATACATTATTGTTATTTAAACACGAGGTGGTGACACTATTTTTTTTTCTTTCAGCTCCTAGTAGTGCATTGCTGCTCCTTCAACAAATGATACCAAGCAAATTAACCCCTTAATGACAAGGCCATTTTTCAATTTCTTTCCCTTAAGGACCAGGGCTATTTTTACATTTCTGCTGTGTTTGTGTTTAGCTGTAATTTTCCTCTTAGTCATTTACTGTACCCACACATATTATATACCGTTTTTTCTCGCCATTAAATGGACTTTCTAAAGATACCATTATTTTCATCATATCTTATAATTTACTATAAACAAATTATAAAATATGATGAAAAATGGAAACCCCCCCCACTTTTTCTAACTTTGACCCCCAAAATCTGTTACACATCTACAACCACCAAAAAACAACCATGCTAAATAGTTTCTAAATTGTGTCCTGAGTTTAGAAATACCCAATGTTTACATGTTCTTTGCTTTTTTTGCAAGTTATAGGGCAATAAATACAAGTAGCACTTTGCTATTTCCAAACCATTTTTTTTCTCTCCAAAATTAGCGATAGTTACATTGTAAAACTGATATCTGTCAGGAATCCCTGAATATCCCTTGGCATGTATATATTTTTGTTTAGTAGACAACCCAAAGTATTGATCTAGGCCCATTTTGGTATATTTCATGCCACCATTTCACTGCCAAATGTGATCAAATAAAAAAAAATGTTCACTTTTTCACAAACTTTAGATTTCTCAATGAAATTGTTTACAAACAGCTTGTGCAATTATGGCACAAATGGTTGTAAATGCTACTCTGGGATCCCCTTTGTTCAGAAATAGCAGACATTTATGGCTTTGGCATTACTTTTTGGTAATTAGAAGGCCGCTAAATGACGCACCACACTTGTATTATGCCCAGCAGTGAAGGGGTTAATTGGGTAGCTTGTAGGGAGCTTGTGGGGTTAATTTTAGCTTTAGTGTAGTAGACAACCCAAAGTTTTGATCTAGGCCCATTTTGGTATATTTCATGCCACCATTTCACCGCCAAATGCGATCAAATAAAAAAAAAAACTTTTTACTTTTTCACTAACTTTAGGTTTCTCACTGAAATGATTTACACACAGCTTGTGCAATTATGGCACAAATGGTTGTAAATGCTTCTCTGGGATCCCCTTTGTTCAGAAATAGCAGACATATATGGCTTTAGCATTGCTTTTTGGTAATTAGAAGGCCGCTAAATGCCGCTGCACACCACACTTGTATTATACCCAGCAGTGAAGGGGTTAATTAGGTAGCTTGTAGGGAGCTTAAAGGGTTAATTTTAGCTTTAGTGTAGAGATCAGCCTCCCATCTGACACATCCTACCCCCTGATCTCTCCCAAACAGCTCTCTTCCCTTCCCCACCCCACAAATGTCCCCGCCATCTTAAGTACTGGCAGAAAGTCTGCCAATTTAAAAAAAAAAAAGTTTGTGTATGGTTTTTTAAAATAATTTTAAAAAAAAAATTATATATTTTCTGCAGTGTAGGATCTCCCTTTACCACCCGACCTCTCTGAGCCCCCCCAAACAGCTCTCTAACCCTCCCCCTCTCACTATTTGGTGCCATTTTGGGTACTGGCAGCTGTCTGCCAGTACCCACTTCAAAATAATGTGCATTTTTTTAATTAAAATTTGTATTTTTCTGTAGTGTAGTCCCCCTCTACCAGATCCCTTTTTTAAACATAATTTTTCCACCACTTGCTCTCACCAACACCACAATCGATGCACATATTAGTGCAGATCGCGGGGGCACGGGCACATGCTCCCGCACTCACCGGGGACTAATCCGACACTGAAAAAGCTTACATAGCTTTCTTCTGTTAAGTGTGATCAGTCCATGGGTCATCATTACTTGTGGGATATTATCTGCTCCCCTACAGGAAGTGCAAGAGGATTCACCCAGCAGAGTTGCTATATAGCTCCTCCCCTCTACGTCACCTCCAGTCATTCTCTTGCACCCAGCAACTAGATAGGTCGTGTGAGAGGACTATGGTGATTATACTTAGTTTTATATCTTCAATCAAAAGTTTGTTATTTTAAAATAACACCGGAGTGTGTTATTACCTCTCTGGCAGAGTTTGAGGAAGAATCTACCAGAGTTTTGCTATGATTTTAGCCGGAGTAGTTAAGATCATATTGCTGTTCTCGGCCATCTGAGGAGTGAGGTAAACTTCAGATCAGGGGACAGCGGGCAGATGAATCTGCATAGAGGTATGTAGCAGTTTTTATTTTCTGACAATGGAATTGATGAGAAAATCCTGCCATACCGATATAATGTCATGTATGTATACTTTACACTTCAGTATTCTGGGAGAATGGTACTTCACTAGAATTACACTGTAAGAAAGACATAAAGCTGTTTAATAACTAGAGATTATGTTTAATGTTTTTGCTGGAATGTAAAATCGTTTTCATTTACTGAGGTACTGAGTGAATAAATGTTTGGGCACTATTTTTCCACTTGGCAGTTGCTTAAATCTGTTTTTTCTGTCAGTTTCTGTTCTCCCTCACTGCTGTGTGTGTGGGGGAGGGGCGCTTTTACTATGCATCAAATATTTTCTCTCAGCAGAGCTGTGAGAATTATAGTTTGACTGAGATAAAAACGTTTATTCTGTAATTTGTTTCCTGCTTTCAGAAATTGTTATCTTTGCTAATGGGATTAAACCTTTGCTAAAGTTGTGTTGTTTAATTGCTGAGGGGAACAATCCTTTGCTAAAACTGTATATTCTGACAAAGATTGATGCTATAACTTAATTATTTTAACTGTTATAATTTTTTTCTGTGCTTCTTAAAGGCACAGTTCGTTTTCATATTATTTGTAAATTACTTTGAAAAGTATTTTCAAGTTGCTGTTTATTTGCTAGTGTGTTAAACATGTCTGATTCAGAGGAATATCTCTGTGCTATATGTGTTAATGCCAAAGTGGAGCCCAATAGAAATTTATGTACTAAATGTATTGATGCTATTTTAAAAAACAGTCAATCTGTACAAATTGAACATATTTCACCAAACAACGAGGGGAGAGTTATGCCGACTAACTCGCCTCACGTGTCAGTACCTGCATCTCCCGCTCAGGAGGTGCGTGATATTGTAGCGCCGAGTACATCTGGGCGGCCATTACAAATCACATTACAAGATATGGCTACTGTTATGACTGAAGTTTTGGCTAAACTACCAGAACTAAGAGGTAAACGTGATCACTCTGGGGTGAGAACAGAGTGCGCTGATAATGCAAGGGCCATGTCTGATACTGCGTCACAGTTTGCAGAACGTGAAGACGGAGAGCTTCATTCTGTGGGTGACGGTTCTGATCCAAATAAACTGGACTCAGACATTTCAAATTTTAAATTTAAGCTTGAGAACCTCCGTGTGTTACTAGGGGAGGTATTAGCGGCTCTGAATGATTGTAACACAGTTGCAATCCCAGAGAAAATGTGTAGGTTGGATAAATATTTTGCGGTACCGACGAGTACTGACGTTTTTCCTATACCTAAGAGACTTACTGACATTGTTACTAAGGAGTGGGATAGACCCGGTGTGCCTTTCTCACCCCCTCCTATATTCAGAAAGATGTTTCCAATAGACGCCGCCACACGGGACTTATGGCAAATGGTCCCTAAGGTGGAGGGAGCAGTTTCTACTTTAGCTAAGCGTACCACTATCCCAGTGGAGGATAGCTGTGCTTTTTCAGATCCAATGGATAAAAAATTAGAGGGTTACCTTAAGAAAATGTTTGTTCAACAAGGGTTTATATTGCAACCTCTTGCATGTATTGCGCCTGTCACGGCTGCAGCAGCATTTTGGTTTGAGTCTCTGGAAGAGACACTTCAATCATCCACACTAGATGACATCACACACAAACTTAAATTCCTTAAGTTAGCTAATTCATTTATTTCAGATGCCGTAGTACATTTAACTAAACTTGCGGCTAAAAATTCAGGATTCGCCATTCAGGCACGCAGAGCTCTGTGGCTGAAATCCTGGTCAGCTGATGTTACGTCTAAATCTAAATTGCTTAATATTCCTTTCAAAGGGCAGACCTTATTCGGGCCCGGCTTGAAAGAGATTATTGCTGACATTACAGGAGGTAAAGGTCATGCCCTGCCTCAGGACAAGGCCAAAGCCAAGGCTAGACAGTCCAATTTTCGTTCCTTTCGTAATTTCAAAGCAGGAGCAGCATCAACTTCCTCTGCACCAAAACAGGAAGGAGCTGTTGCTCGCTACAGACAAGGCTGGAAACCTAACCAGTCCTGGAACAGGGGCAAACAGGCCAGAAAACCTGCTGCTGCCCCTAAGACAGCATGAATTGAGGGCCCCCGATCCGGGACCGGATCTAGTGGGGGGTAGACTTTCCCTCTTCGCCCAGGCTTGGGCAAGAGATGTTCAGGATCCCTGGGCGTTAGAGATCATATCTCAGGGATACCTTCTGGACTTCAAATCCTCTCCCCCAAGAGGGAGATTTCATCTGTCAAGGTTGTCAACAAACCTAACAAAGAAGGAAGCGTTTCTACGCTGCGTACAAGATCTTTTATTAATGGGAGTGATCCATCCAGTTCCGCGGTTGGAACTAGGACAAGGGTTTTACTCAAATCTGTTTGTAGTTCCCAAAAAAGAGGGAACCTTCAGGCCAATCTTGGATTTAAAGATCCTAAACAAATTCCTAAGAGTTCCATCGTTCAAGATGGAAACTATTCGAACATTTTTGCCCATGATCCAAGAGGGTCAGTACATGACCACAGTGGATTTAAAGGATGCTTACCTTCACATACCGATTCACAAAAGCCATTACCGGTATCTAAGGTTTGCCTTTTTAGACAGGCATTACCAGTTTGTAGCTCTTCCATTCGGACTGGCTACGGCTCCAAGAATCTTCACAAAGGTTCTGGGCACTCTTCTGGCGGTACTAAGACCGCGAGGAATTTCAGTAGCTCCGTACTTAGACGACATACTGATACAAGCTTCAAGCCTTCAAACTGCCAAATCTCATACAGAGATAGTACTGGCATTTCTAAGGTCGCATGGATGGAAAGTGAACGAAAAGAAAAGTTCTCTCTTTCCACTCACAAGAGTTCCCTTCCTGGGGACTCTGATAGATTCTGTAGAAATGAAGATTTACCTAACAGAGGACAGGTTAACAAAACTTCAAAGTGCATGCCGTGTCCTTCATTCTATTCAACACCCGTCAGTAGCTCAATGCATGGAGGTAATCGGACTAATGGTAGCAGCAATGGACATAGTTCCTTTTGCACGCCTACATCTCAGACCACTGCAACTGTGCATGCTAAGTCAGTGGAATGGGGATTACTCAGATTTGTCCCCCACTCTAAATCTGAATCAAGAGACCAGAAATTCTCTTCTATGGTGGCTTTATCGGCCACATCTGGCCAGGGGAATGCCATTCAGCAGGCCAGACTGGTCAATTGTAACAACAGACGCCAGCCTACTAGGTTGGGGCGCTGTCTGGAATTCTCTGAAGGCTCAGGGACTATGGAATCAGGAGGAGAGTCTTCTTCCAATAAACATTCTGGAATTGAGAGCAGTCCTCAATGCTCTTCTGGCTTGACCCCAGTTAACAACTCGGGGGTTCATCAGGTTCCAGTCGGACAACATCACGACTGTAGCTTATATCAACCATCAGGGAGGGACAAGAAGCTCCCTAGCAATGATGGAAGTATCGAAGATAATTCGCTGGGCAGAGTCTCACTCTTGCCACCTGTCTGCAATCCACATCCCGGGAGTGGAGAACTGGGAGGCGGATTTCTTAAGTCGTCAGACTTTTCATCCGGGGGAGTGGGAACTTCATCCAGAGGTCTTTGCCCAAATACTTCGACGTTGGGGCAAACCAGAGATAGATCTCATGGCGTCTCGACAGAACGCCAAGCTTCCGCGCTATGGGTCCAGATCCAGGGATCCGGGAGCGGTCCTGATAGATGCCTTGACAGCACCATGGACCTTCAGGATGGCTTATGTGTTTCCACCTTTCCCGATGCTTCCTCGATTGATTGCCAGAATCAAACAGGAGAAAGCATCAGTGATTCTAATAGCGCCTGCATGGCCACGCAGGACTTGGTATACAGATCTGGTGGACATGTCATTCTGTCCACCTTGGTCGTTACCTCTGAAACAGGACCTTCTGATTCAGGGTCCTTTCAAACATCAAAATCTAACTTCTCTGAAGCTGACTGCTTGGAAATTGAACGCTTGATCTTATCAAAGCGTGGTTTTTCTGAGTCAGTTATTGATACCTTAATACAGGCTAGGAAGCCTGTTACCAGAAAGATTTACCATAAAATATGGCGTAAATACCTATATTGGTGCGAATCCAAAGGTTACTCTTGGAGTAAGGTTAGGATTCCTAGGATATTGTCTTTTCTACAAGAAGGTTTAGAAAAGGGGTTATCCGCTAGTTCCTTAAAGGGACAGATCTCAGCTCTGTCCATTCTGTTACACAAGCGTCTGTCAGAAGTTCCAGACGTTCAGGCTTTTTGTCAGGCTTTGGCCAGGATTAAACCTGTGTTTAAAGCTGTGGCTCCACCATGGAGTTTAAACCTTGTTCTTAACGTTTTACAGGGTGTTCCGTTTGAACCCCTTCATTCCATTGTTATAAAGTTGTTATCTTGGAAAGTTCTATTTTTAATGGCTATTTCCTCGGCTCGAAGAGTCTCTGAGTTATCAGCCTTACATTGTGATTCTCCTTATTTGATTTTTCACTCGGATAAGGTAGTTCTGCGTACTAAACCTGGGTTCTTACCTAAGGTAGTCACTAACAGGAATATCAATCAGGAGATTGTTGTTCCATCCTTGTGCCCAAATCCTTCTTCGAGGAAGGAACGTCTTTTGCACAATCTGGATGTAGTTCGTGCCCTTAAATTTTATTTACAGGCAACTAAAGATTTTCGACAAACGTCTTCCCTGTTTGTCGTTTACTCTGGTCAGAGGAGAGGTCAAAAAGCTTCTGCTACCTCTCTCTCTTTTTGGCTTCGTAGCATAATTCGTTTAGCTTATGAGACTGCTGGACAGCAGCCTCCTGAAAGAATTACAGCTCATTCCACTAGAGCTGTGGCTTCCACTTGGGCCTTTAAGAATGAGGCCTCTGTTGAACAGATTTGCAAGGCTGCAACTTGGTCTTCGCTTCATACTTTTTCCAAATTTTCCAAATTTGACACTTTTGCTTCCTCGGAGGCTATTTTTGGGAGAAAGGTTCTTCAGGCAGTGGTTCCTTCTGTATAAAGAGCCTGCCTATCCCTCCCGTCATCCGTGTACTTTTGCTTTGGTATTGGTATCCCACAAGTAATGATGACCCGTGGACTGATCACACTTAACAGAAGAAAACATAATTTATGCTTACCTGATAAATTCCTTTCTTCTGTAGTGTGATCAGTCCACGGCCCGCCCTGTTTTTTAAGGCAGGTAAATATTTTTTAAATTATACTCCAGTCACCACTACACCCTTGGCTTCTCCTTTCTCGTTGGTCCTTGGTCGAATGACTGGAGGTGACGTAGAGGGGAGGAGCTATATAGCAACTCTGCTGGGTGAATCCTCTTGCACTTCCTGTAGGGGAGCAGATAATATCCCACAAGTAATGATGACCCGTGGACTGATCACACTACAGAAGAAAGGAATTTATCAGGTAAGCATAAATTATGTTTTTCCTTGAAAAAGCTTACATAGCGAAACGATCGTCGGAACTAATAGCTCTCCAGCGCGTCTCTACACTTGCTCATACACCAGAAGGAGGAGCAACTCAAACCTGTGATCAGGTTGGACGGTTTAGCGGTTAAGTTTCTGCTGCCCGAATCCACTTGCATCCTTCATGGGAGTTTGCTTTTGTGAGCAATAATAAGAATTTGCTGCTCTATTAACCTCTGTGAATGGTGTATTATAAGCATTTGTGACGCTTTTTATTACATTTTAATAAATTATTTTATACTGTATTGCCGTGAGAGTACTGTTTACCCACCAGTATAAAGTGGGTGTGCGCATTCCCTTGAGCTTAGGCATAAGCTCCAACCCATGTGAGTAGGCATTTGTTCACAAGCTTGATACATATCCTGGATAGTGTTACAGAATTACACTATGTTGCAATTTCTTTTTCTTTTCTCTGAGAATTTCTAAAGACACAAAGAAGCAGAAGATTCCCAGCAAGAACACGCATATCCTTATATGAACTTTTATTTTATTTTTATTTTATTATTTCGTTTTTCTTCACGTTCTTTGATTGTGGTATCACATTTATTTCACTTTTACCCTGGTTTGTGATGTTTGGTATTTTTAACTCTCACTAATCCGACACTGCTGGACGGAAGGGATCCAGCGATGGGCCACCCACCCGCCTCCCTGCAGCTGCTCCCATCCCACCAACGATCGTCACCATCGCTGGCCGATGCAGAGAGGGCCACAGAGTGGTATTGCAGTGATGCCTCAATATCGAGGCATCACGGCAATACCTTGAAAGCGGCTGGAAGCGATCAGGATCGCTTCCAGCCGCTTTAAACCCCTAATTACGTACAGGGTACGTCGTTGGTCTTTAAAGACCAGTTTGTGTTTGACGTACCCTGTACAGCGTGTGTCATTAAGGGGTTAAGCAAGTTTGATAATAGAAGTAAATTGGAAAGTTGTTTCAAATTGTATGCTGTATCTGAATCAAACATAAATGTTGTTTTTCATATCCCTTTAACAACTTGACAAATACTGTACAAGGGTAAAATGACTGTTTGATTTGAGTGATCATTTTAGTGCCCATGTGCTTCTTAAGAAACAATACTCTAAGAAAAATAATGTTTTTAGAGTCCTTTCAGTAATTTCTTATTGTTTTTCTTGTCCGCTTAGTATTGCTAAATTATCAGAGGAATATTTCATAATTTACCCCTTGTGACTGCCTGACTCCAGTACAGGTATATTTTTGCCAGGTTGATGAAGCTTAAAAATGTTTAAGCTTAGAGACTGGTATCAGGACCTTGCCAATCTTGGTATTAAAAATGATAAAGCATTGTATTGTAAAGTGTATTGTAATGGTATGCTGGGGCTATACAGGCACATAAAGTCTCCTTTGTATCAATTCTAAAGTTGAATCTGATGCAATCTCTTAACTGTATTCTGAAACATACTGTTTAAATCTGCTGCATACAGCCATAAACTTTCAACTCGTCATTTGTTTGTTTAATATGTGGGTATAAAGGCATTAGCTGCTCTTATACTTTCATTTTCACATTGAATGTTTTATCCACTGTTGTCTTAGGAAACCGAGATTAAGTCTCTGGCTGCAGAGATTGAAAACCTGAAAAAACATGGCTTTGTAGGAGAGACACCTAGCTTAGAAGGGTTGAGAGAAGAGAACGCCAAGCTTAAATATCGTCTGAATATCCTGCGGAAGGTAAGTGATCATACATGAGTAGTACTGTACTAAGAGGGTTAGGTTTACTAGTCAGGGTTAAAAGTTTCTAACCCAGATGGAAAAAAATTTGCTAGTCCACTCAATGTTAAGGAGAGGAAAATGATGTATTTCTCTTGAAAGGTGTATCCAGTCCACAGATCATCCATTACTTGTGGGATATTCTCCTTCCCAACAGGAAGTTGCAAGAGGAAACCCACAGCAGAGCTGCTATATAGCTCCTCCCCTAACTGCCATATCCAGTCATTCTCTTGCAACTCTCAACAAAGATGGAGGTAGTAAGAGGAGAGTGGTGAAATATAGTTAGTTTTGTCTTCAATCAAAAGTTTATTATTTTTAAATGGTACCGGAGTTGTGCTATTTTATCTCAGGCAGCATTTGAAGAAGAATCTGCCTGCGTTTTCTATGATCTTAGCAGAAGTAACTAAGATCCACTGCTGTTCTCAGATATGTCTGAGGAGTGAGGTAACTTCAGAGGGAGAATGGCGTGCAGGTTATCCTGCTATTGAGGTATGTGCAGTTTTAAGTTTTTTTAGGGACTAGAAAATGCTGCTGGTACCTGATTAATGTAAGTTAAGCCTAAAAACAGTGATTTAATAGCGACTTGTATCAGGCTTACTAACAAAGATATATACTCTGATAATATGGCAATATAAAACGTTTGCTGGCATGTTTAATCGTTTTTATATATGCTTTGGTGATAAAACTTACTGGGGCCTAATTTTTTCCACATGGCTGGCTTGATTTTTGCCTAGAAACAGTTTCCTGAGGTATTTCCACTGTTGTAGATGAGTGGGAGGGGCCTATTTTACAGACAGAGACATTCAGCTTCCCTCAGCAGTCCCCTGCATGATATAGGACATCTCGGAAGGGCTCTAAAGGCTTCAAAAGTCGTTTATTGAGGAAGGTAGGACCACAGCTGAGCTGTGGCAGTTGTTGTGACTGTTTAAAAAACGTTTACATCGTTTTTTTGATCCGTTTTTTTGCATTAAGGGGTTAATCTTCCATTTGCAAGTGGGTGCAATGCTCTGTTAACCTATTACATACACTGTAAAAATTTCGTTTGGATTACTGCCTTTTTTCATTGTTTTTCAAATTTTGACAAAATTTGTTTCTCTTAAAGGCACAGTACCGTTTTTTATATTTGCTTGTTAACTTGATTTAAAGTGTTTTCCAAGCTTGCTAGTCTCATTGCTAGTCTGTATAAACATGTCTGACATAGAGGAAACTCATTGTTCATTATGTTTAAAAGCCATGGTGGAACCCCATATGAGAATGTGTACTAAATGTTTTGATTTCACTTTAAACAATAAAGATCAGCTTTTATCTTTAAAAAATGTATCACCAGAAGATTCTGACGAGAGGGAAGTTATGCCGACTAACTCTCCCCACGTGACAGACCCTTTGACTCCCGCTCAAGGGACTCACGCTAAAATGGCGCCAAGTACATCAAGGACGCCCATAGCGATTACTTTACAAGACATGGCGGCAGTCATGGATAATACACTGTCAGCTCTATTAGCCAGACTACCTGAATTTAGAGGAAAGCGTGATAGCTCTGGTGTTAGGCGTAATACAGAGCATATAGACACTTTAAGGCCCATGTCTGATGCTGCGTCACAATATGCAGAAGCTGAGGACGGAGAGCTTCAGTCTGTGGGTGACATCTCTGACTCAGGGAAGCCTGATTCGGATATTTCTACTTTTAAATTTAAGCTTGAGAACCTCCGTGTATTGCTTAGAGAGGTTTTAGCTGCTCTGAATGACTGTGAGAAATTGTGTAGACTGGATAAATACTATGCAGTGCCGGTGTGTACTGATGTTTTTCCAATACCTAAAAGGTTTACAGAAATTATTAATAAGGAGTGGGATAGACCCGGTGTGCCGTTTTCACCCCCTCCTATTTATAGAAAAATGTTTCCAATAGACGCCACCACACAGGACCTATGGCAGACGGTCCCTAAGGTGGAGGGAGCAGTTTCTATCTTAGCAAAGCGTACTACTATCCCTGTCGAGGACAGTTGTGCTTTTTCAGATCCAATGGATAAAAAATTAGAGGGTTACCTTAAGAAAATGTTTATTCATCAGGGTTTTATCCTGCAGCCCCTTGCATGCATTGCTCCTGTCACTGCTGCTGCGGCGTTCTGGGTTGAGTCTCTGGAAGAGGCTTTACAGACAACTACTCCATTGACTGAAATACTTGACAAGCTTAGAGCACTTAAGCTAGCTAACTCTTTTGTTTCTGATGCTATTGTTCATTTTACTAAACTAACGGCTAAGAATTCTGGATTCGCCATCCAGGCGCGTAAATTACTTAACATTCCCTTCAAGGGGCAGACCCTATTCGGGCCTGGTTTGAAGGAAATTATTGCTGACATTACTGGAGGTAAGGGTCATGCCCTTCCTCAAGACAGGGCCAAATCAAGGGCCAAACAGTCTAATTTTCGTGCCTTTCGAAACTTCAAGGCAGGTGCAGCATCAACTTCCTCTGCTACAAAACAAGAGGGAACTTCTGCTCAGTCCAAGCCGGCCTGGAAACATAACCAGTGCTGGAACAAGGGCAAGCAGGCCAAGAAGCCTGCTGCTGCCTCTAAGACAGCATGAAGGAACGGCCCCCTATCCGGTAAGGGATCTAGTAGGGGGCAGACTTTCTCTCTTCGCCCAGGCGTGGGCAAGAGATGTTCAGGATCCCTGGGCGTTGGAGATTATATCTCAGGGATATCTTCTGGAGTTCAAAGCTTTCCCCCCACAAGGGAGATTTCACCTTTCACGATTATCTGCAAACCAGATAAAGAGAGAGGCATTCTTACGCTGTGTGCAAGACCACCTAGTTATGGGAGTGATCCATCCAGTTCCACAGAAGGAACAGGGACAGGGATTTTATTCAAATCTGTTTGTGGTTCCCAAACAAGAGGGTACCTTCAGACCAATTTTGGATCTAAAGATCTTAAACAAATTCCTCAGAGTTCCATCTTTCAAAATGGAAACTATTCGGACCATCCTATCTATGATCCATGAGGGTCAGTACATGACCACAGTGGATTTAAAGGATGCTTACCTTCACATTTCGATACACAAAGATCATCATCGGTTCTTAAGGTTTGCCTTTCTAGAAAGGCATCACCAATGTGTGGCTCTTCCCTTCGGGTTAGCTACAGCCCCAAGAATTTTTACAAAGGTTCTGGGGTCGCTTCTGGCGGTCCTAAGACCGCAGGGCATAGCAGTAGCCCCTTATCTGGACGACATCCTGATACAGGCGTCAAACTTTCAGATTGCCAAGTCCCATACGGACATAGTTCTGGCATTTCTCAGGTCACATGGGTGGAAGGTGAACAAGGAGAAGAGTTCTCTATCCCCACTCACAAGAGTCTCCTTCCTAGGGACTCTGATAGATTCTGTAGAAATGAAGATTTACCTGACAGAATCCAGGTTATCAAAACGTCTACATCTTAGACCGCTGCAACTATGCATGTTCAGTCAGTGGAACGGGGATTACACAGATTTTTCCCCTCTGCTAAATCTGGATCAAGAGACCAGAGATTCTCTTCTCTGGTGGCTATCTCGGGTCCATCTGTCCAAGGGTATGACCTTTCGCAGGCCAGATTGGACAATTGTAACGACAGATGCTAGCCTGCTAGGTTGGGGTGCAGTCTGGAACTCCCTGAAGGCTCAGGGATCGTGGACTCAGGAGGAGAAACTCCTTCCAATAAATATTCTGGAATTGAGAGCAATCTTCAATGCTCTTCTAGCTTGGCCTCAGTTAGCAACCCTGAGGTTCATGAGATTTCAGTCGGACAACATCACGACTGTAGCTTACATCAACCATCAAGGGGGAACCAGGAGTTCCCTAGCGATGTTAGAAGTCTCCAAGATAATTCGCTGGGCAGAGACTCACTCTTGCCATCTATCAGCGATCCATATCCCAGGTGTGGAGAACTGGGAGGTGGATTTTCTAAGTCGTCAGACTTTTTATCCGGGGGAGTGGGAACTCCATCCGGAGGTGTTTGCTCAATTGATTCATCGTTGGGGCAAACCAGAATTGGATTTCATGGCGTCTCGTCAGAACGCCAAGCTTCCTTGTTACGGATCCAGGTCCAGGGACCCAGAAGCGACGCTGATAGATGCTCTAGTTCTTCAACCTGGCTTATGTGTTTCCACCGTTTCCTCTGCTCCCTCGACTGATTGCCAAAGTCAAACAGGAGAGAGCATCGGTGATCTTATTAGCGCCTGCGTGGCCACGCAGGACCTGGTATGCAGACCTAGTGGACATTGTGGTTATCTATTAATTTAAAATATCTCTACTTTCTACTAAATATAATATACTAAATCTCTATGGTGGTACCACTAAAACCAACACAGATATATTGTGAAATAAACTCTATGAGGGGTCCTCCATTATTTGTCAAACAGTTTATTTAGGAATCAATATATGTTAATAATAAGATAAATATTTACAGAGATATATATATATATATATAAATCTATTTTACATATAAACAGTCCAAAATTTAATTAATACAGGGCAACTCTTCTACACTAACCCCAATTGTGCAATACTGCTACACAGAATATTATCCCAGAAATACTTAGCCAGATTCTGTGTCCAACATCATCCATCTTTTAGCAGGAGCAGGATAAAAATAGAGAGACAGAGGCTCTGGTGTTACAGTATTTTATAACCCAATTCAAAAGGGAGTGGCTTATCAAATGCCACTCAAAAGACCAATGGGAGTGTCTATAGTTCAGAGAGAAAGGTGTACCTGGGGGAAGGGATCCCAATAACAGCTAAGTGAATATTCCAGTGATAAAATGTCACCACAGACATGTCATCCTTTCCACCATGGACTCTGCCTCTGAGACGAGACCTTCTATTACAAGGTCCTTTCAATCATCCAAATCTAATTTCTCTGAGACTGACTGCCTGGAGTTTGAACGCTTGATTTTATCAAAGCGTGGCTTCTCCGAGTCAGTCATTGATACCTTAATACAGGCACGAAAGCCTGTCACCAGGAAAATCGACCATAAGATATGGCGTAAATATCTTTATTGGTGTGAATCCAAGAATTACTCATGGAGTAAGGTTAGGATTCCTAGGATATTGTCTTTTCTCCAAGAGGGTTTGGAAAAAGGATTATCAGCAAGTTCTTTAAAGGGACAGATTTCTGCTCTGTCTATTCTTTTACATAAGCGTCTGGCAGATGTTCCAGACGTTCAGGCATTTTGTCAGGCTTTGGTTAGAATCAAGCCTGTGTTTAAACCTGTTGCTCCCCCATGGAGCTTAAACTTGGTTCTTAATGTTCTTCAAGGGGTTCCGTTTGAACCTCTTCATTCCATAGATATCAAACTTTTATCTTGGAAAGTTCTGTTTTTGATGGCTATTTCCTCGGCTCGTAGAGTATCCGAGTTATCTGCTTTACAATGTGATTCTCCTTATCTGATTTTTCCATGCAGATAAAGTAGTTCTGCGTACAAAACCTGGGTTTTTACCTAAGGTGGTATCTAGTAAGAATATCAATCAAGAGATTGTTGTTCCATCATTGTGTCCTAATCCTTCTTCTATGAAGGAACGTCTTTTACATAATCTGGACGTGGTTCGTGCTTTAAAGTTTTACTTACAAGCTACTAAAGATTTTCGTCAAACATCTACTTTGTTTGTTGTTTACTCTGGACAGAGGAGAGGTCAAAAGGCTTCGACAACCTCTCTTTCTTTTTGGCTAAGAAGCATAATACGCTTAGCCTATGAGACTGCTGGACAGCAGCCCCCTGAAAGGATTACAGCTCATTCCACTAGAGCTGTGGCTTCCACCTGGGCCTTTAAAAATGAGGCTTCTGTTGAACAGATTTGCAAAGCGGCGACTTGGTCTTCGCTTCATACCTTTTCAAAATTCTATAAATTTGATACTTTTGCTTCTTCGGAGGCTGTTTTTGGGAGAAAGGTTCTACAGGCAGTGGTTCCTTCCGTTTAAGTACCTGCCTTGTCCCTCCCTTCATCCGTGTACTTTAGCTTTGGTATTGGTATCCCACAAGTAATGGATGATCCGTGGACTGGATACACCTTACAAGAGAAAACACAATTTATGCTTACCTGATAAATTTATTTCTCTTGTGGTGTATCCAGTCCACGGCCCGCCCTGTCAGTTTAAGGCAGGTCAAAATTTAGATTTAAACTACAGTCACCACTGCACCCTATGGTTTCTCCTTTCTTGGCTTGTTTCGGTCGAATGACTGGATATGGCAGTTAGGGGAGGAGCTATATAGCAGCTCTGCTGTGGGTTTCCTCTTGCAACTTCCTGTTGGGAAGGAGAATATCCCACAAGTAATGGATGATCCGTGGACTGGATACACCACAAGAGAAATAAATTTATCAGGTAAGCATAAATTGTGTTTTTATTTTACTTATTCGGGACTAGGGATATATATATATATATATATATATATATATATATATATATATATATATATATATACAGTATATATACTGTATATATTCACCAATAAGGAAGGCACTCACTGGATTTTAATAGGGGTAAACTCTTTAATCCCTTTTAAATGTGACGTTTCGGGGTGTAATCTCTCTCCTCGGGTTGCTTGTCTGAGGTCGGGGATTACACCCCGAAACGTCACATTTTTAAGGGATTAAAGAGTTTACCCCATCCGGTGAGTGCCTTCCTTATTGGTGAATATTTAAAGGTACAGTATACACTCATTTTCATATAACTGCATGTAATAGACCCTACTATAAAGAATAAGATGCACAGATACTGATATAAAAATCCAGTATATAACTGTTTAAAAACTTACTTAGAAGCTCTCAGTTTAGTTCTGTTGAAAAGGTAGCTGGAAAGCCCACTACAAGTGGGAAATAAGACACTCCACCCCCTCCCTCTTCTTTTGCATATGAAAAGCCCCTTTACACAAACAGGAGCAAGCTGGAGAAGGTAGCTGATGGTATTCTCATAAAACTTTGGGGCTTGGTTAGGAGTCTGGAAATCAGAGTAATATTATTTAAAAATAAACAAAACTATACATTTAAAAAAAACAAAAACAAAAACTATGGGTTATATAAATACAAAACATCTATGCAAAGAAAAAATGAGGGTGGGGGAGAGGGTGGGGGGAGAGACAATCACACAGAGGGTTAGAGAGACACATAAGGGATGATAGAGTCAGAGGGGGAGGAAGAGAGACAGAGAAAGAGACCATGGGGGAGAACGACACATAAGGAGAGACAGAGGGAGTGGGAGAGGGACAGACTGATAGATATATAGACAGACTGATAGAGAAAGAGAGATGGATAGAGAGAGACACACACAGAGGGGAGAGACAGAGAGAAAGAGGGGAGAGACAGAGACACAGAGGGGAGAGACAGAGGGGATACACAGAGGGGAGAGAGAGACACACAGAGGGGAGAGAGAGAGAGAGACAGAGGGGGGAAAGAGAGAGAGACAGAGGGGGGAAAGAGAGAGAGACAGAGGGGGGAAAGAGAGAGAGACAGAGGGGAGAGAGAGACAGAGGGGTGAGAGAGAGACAGAGGGGTGAGAGAGAGACAGAGGGGTGAGAGAGAGACAGAGGGGTGAGAGAGAGACAGAGGGGTGAGAGAGAGACAGAGGGGTGAGAGAGAGACAGAGGGGTGAGAGAGAGACAGAGGGGTGAGAGAGAGACAGAGGGGTGAGAGAGAGACAGAGGGGTGAGAGAGAGACAGAGGGGTGAGAGAGAGACAGAGGGGTGAGAGAGAGACAGAGGGGTGAGAGAGAGACAGAGGGGTGAGAGAGAGACAGAGGGGTGAGAGAGAGACAGAGGGGTGAGAGAGAGACAGAGGGGTGAGAGAGAGACAGAGGGGTGAGAGAGAGACAGAGGGGTGAGAGAGAGACAGAGGGGTGAGAGAGAGACAGAGGGGTGAGAGAGAGACAGAGGGGAGAGAGAGAGACAGAGGGGTGAGAGAGAGACAGAGGGGTGAGAGAGAGACAGAGGGGTGAGAGAGAGACAGAGGGGTGAGAGAGAGACAGAGGGGTGAGAGAGAGACAGAGGGGTGAGAGAGAGACAGAGGGGTGAGAGAGAGACAGAGGGGGTGAGAGAGAGACAGAGGGGTGAGAGAGAGACAGAGGGGTGAGAGAGAGACAGAGGGGTGAGAGAGAGACAGAGGGGTGAGAGAGAGACAGAGGGGTGAGAGAGAGACAGAGGGGTGAGAGAGAGACAGAGGGGTGAGAGAGAGACAGAGGGGTGAGAGAGAGACAGAGGGGTGAGAGAGAGACAGAGGGGTGAGAGAGAGACAGAGGGGTGAGAGAGAGACAGAGGGGTGAGAGAGAGACAGAGGGGTGAGAGAGAGACAGAGGGGTGAGAGAGAGACAGAGGGGTGAGAGAGAGACAGAGGGGTGAGAGAGAGACAGAGGGGTGAGAGAGAGACAGAGGGGTGAGAGAGAGACAGAGGGGTGAGAGAGAGACAGAGGGGTGAGAGAGAGACAGAGGGGTGAGAGAGAGACAGAGGGGTGAGAGAGAGACAGAGGGGTGAGAGAGAGACAGAGGGGTGAGAGAGAGACAGAGGGGTGAGAGAGAGACAGAGGGGTGAGAGACACACACAGAGGGGTGAGAGACACACACAGAGGGGTGAGAGACACACACAGAGGGGTGAGAGACACACACAGAGGGGTGAGAGACACACACAGAGGGGTGAGAGACACACACAGAGGGGAGAGAGACACACACAGAGGGGTGAGAGACACACACAGAGGGGTGAGAGACACACACAGAGGGGTGAGAGACACACACAGAGGGGTGAGAGACACACACAGAGGGGTGAGAGACACACACAGAGGGGTGAGAGACACACACAGAGGGGTGAGAGACACACACAGAGGGGAGAGAGACACACACAGAGGGGAGAGAGACACACACAGAGGGGAGAGAGACACACACAGAGGGGAGAGAGAGAGACAGAGGGGGGAGAGAGAGAGACAGAGGGGGGAGAGACACACACAGAGGGGAGAGAGACACACACAGAGGGGAGAGAGACACACACAGAGGGGAGAGAGAGAGACAGAGGGGGGAGAGGGAACACTGAAATGGGGGAGGCACCACTGAATGCTTAAAGGGACAGTAAACCTCAAAAATAATGTTATATAATTCTGCACATAGTGCAGAATTATATAACATTATATTAGCCTTATCTGTATAAAACGTAATGTTCCCTTTTAATTTAAAAAAACCCCGACTGTTTTACAGACCAGCTCTCTGCTGAGCGGGTCTGTTTTATTCACACAGCGCATCGGGCCAGCTGTATAGTCACAGCCCGGCCCGACCGCGCCATTATACACAGTGCAGCTCGTTCCTGCTGTCACTGCGACTATACAGCTGGCCCGATGCGCTGTGTGAATAAAACAGACCCGCTCAGCAGAGAGCAGAGAGCGGGTCTGTAAAACAGCCGGGTTCTTTTAAAATTAAAAGGGAATATTACGTTTTATACAGATAAGGCTAATATAATGTTATATAATTCTGCACTATGTGCAGAATTATATAACATTATTTTTAAGGTTTACTGACACTTTAAGTAATATTTTAAGTGACTATCAAATGCTAATAGTCTATAATCTATTTTAAATATCTGAAACAGAACAGCACATATGAATGGGAGCATTAATAAATTATTATTTGTTGTCTACATCAGGGTTGTCCAAAATACACCTAAGGAATCCCTGGTTTAAATGAAATACTATAGCTAAGGGAGCCATGGAGAATATTTGCTATAACTCATTCTAAACTGCTTGGTTTCATTTTACATTACCATGCTTTTGGTCTAGCTTACTCTTGTGAAATAACAACTCATCCATACAAACAGCATAATAGTAAGATAATGTAATGAGAAAACACAGTTGTAGAGCTACAGAGAGTTCAGAAAGAGAGTGAGGTTATAAACTAGTGTGCAGTATAGAGGCAAGCTGCTTAGGTAGTGGGTGTAAAGTTTGAGTAAACAAAATACAAAAACGATCCTTAAACAAAAAACACTAAACCACATTCATTAAACTATCATTTTCACTAACAGAATCCCTTTCAGCAAAAACTAAGGCCTAGATTTGGAGTTTGGCGTTAGAAGGGCTGTTAACGCTCCGCAGGCTTTTTTCTGGCCGCACCATAAATTTAACTCTGGTATCGAGAGTTCAAACAAATGCTGCGTTAGGCTCCAAAAAAGGAGCGTAGAGCATTTTTACCGCAAATGCAACTCTCGATACCAGAGTTGCTTACGGACGCGGCCAGCCTCAAAAACGTGCTCGTGCACGATATCCCCATAGGAAACAATGGGGCTGTTTGAGCTGAAAAAAAACCTAACACCTGCAAAAAAGCAGCGTTCAGCTCCTAACGCAGCCCCATTGTTTCCTATGGGGAAACACTTCCTACGTCTGCACCTAACACTCTAACATGTACCCCGAGTCTAAACACCCCTAGCCTTACACTTATTAACCCCTAATCTGCCGCTCCCGCTATCGCTGACCCCTGCATATTTTTTTTAACCCCTAATCTGCTGCTCCGTAAACCGCCGCAACCTACGTTATCCCTATGTACCCCTAATCTGCTGCCCTAACATCGCCGACCCCTATATTATATTTATTAACCCCTAATCTGCCCCCCACAACGTCGCCGCCAGCTACCTACAATAATTAACCCCTAATCTGCCGACCGCAAAGCGTTCTACCTACGTTATCCTTATGTACCCCTAATCTGCTGCCCCTAACACCGCCGACCCCTATATTATATTAATTAACCCCTAATCTGCCCCCCACAACGTCGCCGACACCTGCCTAGACACCGACACCTGCCTAGAATGCGAGCTCAATCTGATAGGCTGATTGGATCAGCCAATCGGATTGAACTTGATTCTGATTGGCTGATTCCATCAGCCAATCAGAAAATTCCTACCTTAATTCCGATTGGCTGATAGAATCCTATCAGCCAATCGGAATTCGAGGGACGCCATCTTGGATGACGTCCCTTAAAGGAACAGTCATTCGTCGTTCAGTCGTCGGGCCGGATGGATGTTCCGCGCTGGAGGTCTTCAGGATCCTGCCGCTTCGCTCCGGATAGAAGACCATAGAAGATGCCGCCTGGATGTAGACTTCAATCGGATGGAAGATCCTCTTCTGCCCCGCTTGGATGAAGATTTTGACCGGATCATGGACCTCTTCAGCCCCCCGCTTGGGCTTGGATCAGGACATCGGAGGAGCTCTTCAGGACGGATCAGTGAACCTGGATGGTGAAGACAAGGTAGGAAGATCTTCAGGGGCTTAGTTTTAGGTTTATTTAAGGGGGGTTTGGGTTAGATTAGGGGTATGTGGGTGGTGGGTTGTAATGTTGGGGGGGGGGTATTGTATGTTTTTTTTTTACAGGCAAAAGAGCTGAATTTCTTGGGGCATGCCCCGCAAAGGGCCCTGTTCAGGGCTGGTAAGGTAAAAGAGCTTTTACCTTTTTTAATTTAGAATAGGGTAGGGAATTTTTTATTTTGGGGGGCTTTGTTATTTTATTAGGGGGCTTAGAGTAGGTGTAATTAGTTTAAAATTGTTGTAATATTTTTCTTATGTTTGTAAATATTTTTTTATTTTTTGTAACTTAGTTCTTTTTTATTTTTTGTACTTTAGCTAGTTTATTTATTTGTAGGAATTGTGTTTAATTTATTGATAGTGTAGTGTTAGGTTAATTGTAGGTAATTGTAGGTAGTTTATTTAATTAATTTATTGATAGGGTAGTGTTAGGTTTAATTATATCTTAGGTTAGGATTTATTTTACAGGTAAATTTGTTATTATTTTAACTAGGTAACTATTAAATAGCTATTGTACCTGGTTAAAATAATTACCAAGTTGCCTGTAAAATAAATATTAATCCTAAAATAGCTATAATATAATTATAATTTATATTGTAGCTATATTAGGATGTATTTTACAGGTAAGTATTTAGCTTTAAATAGGAATAATTTATTTAATAAGAGTTAATTTATTTCGTTAGATTTAAATTATATTTAATTTAGGGGGGTGTTAGTGTTAGGGTTAGACTTAGCTTTAGGGGTTAATCCATTTATTATAGTAGCGGTGAGCTCCGGTCGTCAGATTAGGGGTTAATAATTGAAGTTAGGTGTCGACGATGTTAGGGAGGGCAGATTAGGGGTTAATACTATTTATTATAGGGTTAGTGAGGCGGATTAGGGGTTAATACATTTATTATAGTAGCGCTCAGGTCCGCTCGGCAGATTAGGGGTTAATAAGTGTAGGCAGGTGTCGGCGACGTTGAGGGGGTCAGATTAGGGGTTAATAAATATAATATAGGGGTCGGCGGTGTTAGGGGCAGCAGATTAGGGGTACATAAGGATAACGTAGGTGGCGGCGCTTTGCGGTTGGCAGATTAGGGGTTAATTATTGTAGGTAGCTGGCGGCGACGTTGTGGGGGGCAGGTTAGGGGTTAATAAATATAATATAGGGGTCGGCGGTGTTAGGGGCAGCAGATTAGGGGTACATAAGTATAACGTAGGTGGCGGTCGGCAGATTAGGGGTTAAAAAATTTTAATCGAGTGGCGGCGATGTGGGGGGACCTCGGTTTAGGGGTGCATAGGTAGTTTATGGGTGTTAGTGTACTTTAGGGTACAGTAGTTAAGAGCTTTATGAACCGGCGTTAGCCCAGAAAGCTCTTAACTCCTGCTTTTTTCCGGCGGCTGGAGTTTTGTCGTTAGAGCTCTAACGCTCACTTCAGAAACGACTCTAAATACCAGCGTTAGAAAGATCCCATTGAAAAGATAGGATACGCAATTGACGTAAGGGGATCTGCGGTATGGAAAAGTCGCGGCTGAAAAGTGAGCGTTAGACCCTTTAATCACTGACTCCTCTAACGCTGGTTTTCACGGCTAACGCCAAACTCCAAATCTAGGCCTAAGGTTGCAGAACTTACTTCAATAAAATGTGGCTAAAACACTGCTCTCTGCAAGTTTGCATCTCTTCCTGCTCTGTAAGGAAACAACAGTGGAATATTCCACTGCACTTGGAGGGGGGAGTACAGAACTCTCTTTTTTTTATTGAATCAAAGCTGACAGCTGAACAGGGCAGCAACAAAATAAATGAAAGTAGTTTTTTTCTGTTTTTGTTTTGTTTTATATGATTTAACATCCAGCCCCAACCCTAAGTTCCCCTGACTGATGCCTCTCACTGGATTGGTTCAGCCCCAAAGAGGCCTGCCTCAAATAAGCACTTATGGGCCATGCAATGATCTTAACCACTTCAATCCAGTAGGTGGCGCAGCATGTTGTGTAATGGAGGGCAGACCTGCTTGTGCCTCTCCATTGCACAACATGTAGCTGTGGGGAAAAAAATGCTGTAAAAAAAAAAAAAATTGCAATTTTTTTTTTTTTAAAAGCCAATAAAAAAAATATATATATTTGTGTCCATATGAGAGGTGAAGCCCTGCCTCACCTGCCTCTACTGACTACACATCACTAGAAGCGCTATACAGGGTGCTGAACCTAAGCTTTACATTCCTGCTTTTTTAAATAAAGATAGCTGACTTTTTAAGGCTAAATTTGCTAGCTATCTGTCCCTATTTGGCTTTAACTGCTAATAATGGCAAATAAATTAATTTTATACTAACATTATGACTGTGGCTAGCCTGGTTGTTTGCAGACTAAATCCCAGATTGGCTCCTCCAAATAAGCCACTGGTGGATGGAATTTGGCTATTGAAAAATAATTGCACAAAAAAGGATGTTAATTTGTTTTAAAATCATTAAGACTGATATTTTTTTCTATAGCAACACAACACAAATGTCTTGTTATGGTTACATGGTTTGATAACTCAATTTTAAGGCTTTTTTTGTTTAAAACATTGTTACAGAGTCTCCTGGAGGAACAAAACAAATCCTCAAAAAGTATGATCAACATCAATGTTCATCTTCAAGAGATATTTGGCAGAGCTATCAGATCTGCCTATCCTGAACTGGAAAATGCCCCCTTAGCGGTGACACCCAGCCAGCAACCAAAATTTGGTGATTATCAGTGCAACAGTGCCATGGCCATGACACAGGTAAACCGGCGACGTGTATCTCTACTTTTTCATTACCTGAGTATATTCATTACTTTCTTTTTGTTTGTGGGGGGACAAAAAAGGGGATCTTCATAAAAAATGTGCCAAGTACATAAAATCCCTAATATTCTTTTATAATGAAAAAATATATAATTCTAAGAAAAATAAGGGAAAATATAGTAAACAATACATCTTGGAAGAACTTCATATAGTCTCTTAAAAATTGTTGAAAGGGGCTTAAAAATGGTAAAATAAAAAAAGAGGAAGGTGATAAAAATTTGAAAAGAAAAAAATGGTGGAATGAAAAACAATGGGTGCATAGTTATATGCTATTATGTTACTGTATAGAGAATAATGATAGTGTTAAAGGGACAGTGTTCTGTGAAATTAATTTCCCTTTAATTAGTTTCAAATGACTTGTTATACCTGAAGCAGGGTATAACATTTATGATACATTCTTTAGCTTTTTTTTTTCTTTAGCTTTATTTTTATGTATGAAATGGGTGGTTTTGTTCTGTGACACCACAACACAACCCAGTTAAATGGGATGAGCTTGCAGGGAGATATCTCCTTATTTTATCACTTTCTATACATACAAATGCTTCACTATCTTATATCTGTATACCAAAGCCTAGTTTAAAGTTGAGATTGTATTATCTCCCCTAACTACACTGAGAGTGTAATTTCATCTGCTTGCCATGTCTACATAGCTTTTATTTAGCCAATACTTACGTATTGACATTTTCAGTGTAGGTGGGGATACCACAGGCAAAAGGTAATAGAACTATTTGTAAACAATTTATTACACTCCAATGGGAAAAAGAATACGTGGGAACAAATTAAAGGGGATTTTTTTTTTTTACAGTACATAGGTTCCTTTTAAGTTTAAATCAGATCATTGGTAGATTAGTAATTAGGTTAATACTAGCATCTAAATCATCATGTCTACATACAAGTCCATAATGCATAGACTAAGTAACACTTGCTAACTAACAGTTAGATTACGAGTTTTCAGCGCTATAGGGAAATTAACGACCGCCACAAAAGCGGCGTTATTTCACCTCCCTATAGCGTTGCTATTACAGGTTTTGAAAAAGCAGGCTTCTGCAGACGATATGGTGGCGTTGAGCTCCATACCGCACCGAAATACAAGCGCTGCTTTGACGTGCTTGTGCACGATTTCCCCATAGACATCAATGGGGAGACCCGACAAAAAAGAAGCCTAACACCTGCGATCGCGGAAACAAAAGCTCAGTAACGCAGCCCCATTGATGTCTATGGGGAAAGAAAAAGTTATGTTTAAACCTAACACCCTAACATAAAAACCATTTCTAAACACCCCTAATCTGACGCCCTTAACATTGCCGCCACCTAAATAAAACTATTAACCCCTAATCTGCCGCTCCCAATATCGCCGCCACCTACATACAGTTATTAACCCCTAATCTGCCGCCTCTAACATCGCCGCCACCTAAATACAGTTAATAACCCCTAATCTGCCGCCACCTAAATACACTTATTAACCCCTAATCTGCCGCCCCTAACATCGCCGCCACCTAAATACACTTATTAACCCCTAATCTGCCGCCCCTAACATCGCCTCCACCTAAATACACTTATTAACCCCTAATCTGCCGCCCTTAACATCGCCGCCACCTACATTACAGTTATTAACCCCTAATCTGCCGCCACCACTATACTAAAGTTATTAACCCCTAAACCTCTGGCCTTCAACATCACAAACACTAAATAAATATATTAACCCCTAAACCTAACCCTAACGTAACCCTAAGCCTAACACCCCCTAACTTAAATATAATTAAAATAAATCTAAATAAATCTTACAATTATTAACTAAATAGCTATCTTAGGTTTTATTTTTATTTTACAGGTAAGTTTATATTTATTTTAACTTGGTAGACTAGTTATTAATTAGTTATTAACTATTTAATAACTACCTAGCTAAAATAAATAGTTACCTGTAAAATAAAACCTAACCTGCCTTACACTAAAAACTAACATTACAATAAAATAAAATTAATTAAATTATTAAAATACAATTTTCTAAATTACAAAAAATAAAAAACGAAATTATCAAAAATAAAAACGAATTACTCCTCATCTAATAACCCTATCAAAATAAAAAAGCCCTCCAAAATACAAAAAAAAACCCCTAGCCTACACTAAACTGCCAATGGCCCTTAAAAGGGCCTTTTGTGGGGCATTGCCCCAAAGAAATCAGCTCTTTTACCTGTAAAAAAAAATACAAACACCACCCAACAGTAAAACCCACCACCCAACCAACCCCCCCGAATAAAAACCTAAATAAACCTAAGCTAACCATTGCCCTTAAAATGGCATTTTGCTCTTTTACATTGCCCAAACCCTAAGCTAAAAAAAAAACACCCAAAAAAAACCCTTAAAAAAACCTAACACTAACCCTAGACGATCCACTTACAGTTATCGAAGTCCGGACATCCATCCTCATCCAGCTGGCAAAGTCATCATCCGGGCGGCCTCTTCCATCTTCATTCAGCCGGCGAAGTCCTCATCCAGACGGCAAGAAGTCTTCATTCAGACAGCATCTTCTATCTTCATTCATCCGGCGCGGAGCGGGTCCGTCTTCAAGACATCCGGCGCGGAGCATCCTCTTTTTACGATCGCCGCTGGAAAATTACATTTCCCTTTAAGTGACATCATCCAATATGGCGTCCCTAACATTCCTATTGGTTGAAAGATTTCTATCAGCCAATAAGAATTAAAGGGGAAAAAATCCTATTGGCTGTTGCAATCAGCCAATAGGATTGAGCTTTCATCCTATTGGCTGATTGGAACAGCCAATAGAATGAGAGCTCAATTCTGTTGGCTGATTGGATCAGCCAATAGGATAAAAGCTCAATCCTATTGGCTGATTGCAACAGCCATTAGGATTTTTCCCCTTTAATTCCTATTGGCTGAAAGATTTCTATCATGGAATGTAAGGGACGCCATCTTGGATGACGTCACTTAAAGGGAAACTTCATTTTTCTGCGATGATCGTAAGAAGAGGAAGCTAGCTCCGCGCCGGATGTCTTGAAGATGGACCCGCTCCGCGCCGGATGGATGAAGATAGAAGATGCTGTCTGGATGAAGACTTCTTGCCGTCTAGATGAGGACTTTGCCGGCTGGATGAAGATGGGAGAGGCCGCCCGTATGAAGACTTCTTGCTGCCTGGATGATGACTTCGCCGGCTGGATGAGGATGGATGTCCGGACTTCGATAACTGTTAGTGGATCGTCGGGGGTAAGTTTTTTTTAAGGGTTTTTGTGTGTTTGTTTGTTTTTTAGCTTAGGGTTTGAGCAATGTAAAAGAGCTAAATGCCCATCCAAATACCCTTTATGGGCAATAGTTAGCTTAGGTTTATTAAGATAGGTTTTTATTTGGGGGGGGGGGGTGATTGGGTTGTGGGATTTACTGTTGGGGGGGTGTTTGTGTTGGTTTTTTTTTACAGGTAAAAGAGTTGATTTTTTGGGGGGCAATGTCCCACAAAAGGGCCATTGGCAGTTTAGTGTAGGCTAGGTTTTTTTTAATTTTTTTTTTTTTTTTTTTTGGGTGGGGGGTTATTTTGATAGTGCTATTAGATTAGGACTAATTCGTTTTTATTTTTGATAATTTCATTTTTTATTTTTTGTAATTTAGAAAATTGTATTTTAATAATTTAATTAAAGGGGCAGTCTAGGCCAAACTAAACTTTCATGATTCAGATAGAGCATGTAATTTTAAACAATTTTCCAATTTACTTTTATCACCAATTTTGCTTTGTTCTCTTGGTATTCTTAGTTGAAAGCTTAACCTAGGAGGTTCATATGCTAATTTCTTAGACCTTGAAGCCCACCTCTTTCAGATTGCATTTTAACAGTTTTTCACCACTAGAGGGTGTTAGTTCACATATTTAATATATAGATAACACTGTGCTCGTGCACGAGAAGTTATCTGGGAGCAGGCACTGATTGGCTAGACTGCAAGTCTGTCAAAAGAACTGAAAAAGGGGCAGTTTGCAGAGGCTTAGATACAAGATAATCACAGAGGTTAAAAGTATATTATTATAAATGTGTTAGTTATGCAAAACTGGGGAATGGGTAATAAAGGGATTATCTATCTTTTAAAACAATACAAATTCTGGTGTATACTGTCCCTTTAATTTATTTTATTGTAATGTTAGTTTTTAGTGTAAGGCAGGTTAGGTTTTATTTTACAGGTAACTTTGTATTTATTTTAGCTGGGTAGTTATTAAATAGTTAATAACTATTTGATAACTAGTTAACCTAGTTAAAATAAATACAAACTTACCTGTGAAATAAAAATAAAACCTAAGATAGCTACAATATAACTATTTAGTTATATTGTAGCTCGCTTAGGTTTTATTTTACAGGTAAGTATGTCTTTAGTTTTAAATAGGAATTATTTAGGTAATAATTGTAAGGTTTATTTAGCTTTATTTTAATTATATTTAAGTTAGGGGGTGTTAGGCTTAGGGTTACGTTAGGGTTAAATTTAGGGTTACGTTAGGGTTAGGATTAGGGTTAATATATTTATGTAGAGTTAGTGTTGTGGGAGGTCAGAGGTTTAGGGGTTAATTTATTTTAGTATATTTCGTTGTGGGGGGCTTGCGGTTTAGTGGTTAATAGGTTTATTATAGCGGCGGTGTGGGCGGACGGCAGATTAGGGGTTAATAATATTTAAGAGAAGGGTACCAAAGCGCCTAACCTGACAAAGGCTGGTCTAAAAAAACTAAGTGAATAAACCAGCGTGGATAATAAAGGTTAAAACTCAGTATATCAAAAGTACAAATTTATTATACAGATAACAAACATTCAAATTAAAACCATGGATCCATGGGTGAATTTAAACATACAAGGTAAAAATGTGATAAAATACGGTAAATACAATATAATGCGGCGGTACAGTTAATCTACAATGGATTGCTTAAGTGTTTAACTTAAAGTGGATGTAAAGTCACGGTCTCCTCTGTCCCTTACTTTGTTATTAGTTCAAAATAAAGGTTAGTTTAAGTCATCAATTTTTACAAATTTAAGTATATATCATAATCGAAGGATTTTTAAACCGATTTCGCTTACTTTCTTCGTCCTCCCGCCATCTTGTCCCTCGTTTCGTATTTGATTGACAGACCGCTATAACTAATAATAGATCGTACCCCGTGGCGTCCAGCCCCTTTTTCTTATACGTCACGCGATCAAACTGCGCATGCGTTCCTAAACACGCAGGCGCAATGACAACGAGATTAAAGGTTTACGATTAAAAACTGAACAAGGCACGCATGCGCATATTAAAAAGGGTTATAAAACGCATGCGCAAATTGCATTGTCCTCGGGAGCGCGCTCCAGTCATACGTAAGAGAGCTAGAGGGAATGGTCTGTAAGAAAAGGACTCCGCAAACCGGAAGTCAAGGATGGGAGGAGTTACCATTGACGTAGATAAGTTATATTATAAAATATAATATCACAAGATGAATTTTTGAAAAAAAAAAAACATAGCGGTTTAAATTGCAAACATATTGTGAATCAGTACTGAGGATTATAAAGCTTAAAATTTACATTCACTTTAAGTTACAAATGAACCTTGGATTGTACAATAGTAATAAATACAATGGATATGTGGCCAATGGTTGTGATTCTTGGCAAGGGGATCTCTTGTCTCCCTATAAATAATTACTTAATGCAATCATGCATCTAAGTATGATAAATTGCGCAATTTTAACAAACAGTGATTGCTTTAACTATGTGTTTAACATAGTATAAAATATAATAAAGTGTAAAAAATAAATATATATATATATATATATATATATATATATATATATATATATATATATATATATATGTATATATTGTAAACAGTAATGGTGATAAATGATAATAAATAGGGATCAATGTGTAGAAAAACCTGATAAAATTTTTGTGTTAAAAAAATATATGAAAAAATACTTGAAAAAATAGTGAAAAAATATATTATGTTGAAAAAATAGTGAAAACCATATTGTGAAAATCAAAAATAGGTAAGGTATCCAAATAGGAAAATCCGTAGAATTAGGTGAAGTCTTTGAATAGGGAAAGTCAGGTGACCAATATCAATGTTACTTGATCCTGTTAGAAATATATGTTCCTTTAAAAAGTTGATAATCTATAGAAAAAATTCCCTTAGAATATGTTGGCGGAGAAAATGATATTCAGCTCCAATGTTATATGTAGTTGTCAACGCCCCAAAAAAACTGTATATAAATGGTATGCAGTCTTCTTGGCGGATGTATATAGTTTCTTGAGCAATCCTTCTGTAAGAGAAAGATGTAATAGTGTAGATTGTTTTAAATAAAATAAATAAATGAAAATAGGCTTACCAGTCGACGCGTTTCGGCCTCACAAAGACCTTTATCAAGTCTTGATAAAGGTCTTTGTGAGGCCGAAACGCGTCGACTGGCAAGCACTGAAAAAAACCTAGCAAAAAAGCAGCGTTTAGCTTCTAACGCAGCCCCATTGATTCCTAAGGGGAAATAAAAGTTATGTCTACACCAAACACCCTAACATGAACCCCGAGTCTAAACACCCCTAATATTACACTTATTAACCCCTAATCTGCCACCCCCGACATCACAGACACCTACATTGTTATTAACCCCTAATCTGCCGCTCCGGACACCGCCTCCACCTACATTATAGTTATGAACCCCTAATCTGCTGCCCCCAACATCGCCGAACCCTACATTATATTTATTAACCCCTAATCTGCCACCACTATAATAAACATATTAACCCCTAAACCTAAGTCTAACCCTAACACCACCTAACTTAAATATAATTTAAATAAATCTAAATAAAATTACTACAATTAACTAAATTATTCCTATTTAAAACTAAATACTTACCTATAAAATAAACCCTAAACTAGCTACAATATAACTAATAGTTACATTGTAGCTAGCTTAGGGTTTATTTTTATTTTACAGGCAACTTTGTATTTATTTTAACTAGGTACAATAGTTATTAAATAGTTATTAACTATTTAATAACTACCTAGTTAAAATAAATACAAATTTACCTGTAAAATAAAACCTAACCTAAGTTACAATTACACCTAACACTACACTACAATTAAATTAATTACCTAAATTAAATACAATTAATTACAATTAAATAAAATTATCTAAAGTACAAACCCCCCCCCACTAAATTACAGAAAATAATAAACAAATTACAAGATTTTTAAACTAATTACACCTAATCTAATCCCCCTAACAAAAAAACAAACAAACAAACAAAAAAATCCCTACCCTAAATTACAAATAGCCCTTAAAGGGGCATTGCCCCAAAGTAATCAGCTCTTTTACCTGAAAACAAAAGTACAAATACCCCCCCCAACATTAAAACCCACCACCCACACAACTAACCCTACTCTAAAACCCACCCAATCCCCCCCTTAAAAAAAAACTAACACTAACCCCTTAAAGATCACCTTACCGGGAGATGTCTTCACCCAACCGGGCAGAAGTGGTCCTCCAGACGGGCAGAAGTCTTCATCCAGACGGCATCTTCTATCTTCATCCATCCGGTGCGGAGCGGGTCCATCTTCAAGACATCCGACGCGGAGCATCCTCTTCTTTCTTCGTCCGACGACTGAATGAAGGTTCCTTTAAATGACTTCATCCAAGATGGCGTCCCTTCAATTCCGATTGGCTGATAGAATTCTATCAGCCAATCGGAATTAAGGTAGAAAAAATCCTGTTGGCTGATGCAATAAGGGCTATTTGTAATTTAGTGTAGGGTAGGGCTTTTTTTATTTTAGGGGGCTTTTTTATTTTGTTAGGGGGATTAGAGTAGGTGTAATTAGTTTAAAAATCTTGTAATTTTTTTTATTATTTTCTGTAATTTAGTGTTTTGTTTTTTCCGTACTTTAGATAATTTTATTTAATTGTAATTAATTGTATTTAATTTAGGTAATTAATTTAATTGTAGTGTAGTGTTAGGTGTAATTGTAACTTAGGTTAGGTTTTATTTTACAGGTAAATTGGTCTTTATTTTAACTAGGTAGTTATTAAATAGTTAACTATTTAATAACTATTGTACCTAGTTAAAATAAATACAAAGTTGCCTGTAAAATAAAAATAAACCCTAAGATAGCTACAATGTAACTATTGGTTATATTGTAGCTAGCTTAGGGTTTATTTTATAGGTAAGTATTTAGTTTTAAATAGGAATAATTTAGTTAATTTGTAGTAATTTTATTTAGATTTATTTAAATTTTATTTAAGTTAGGGGGGTGTTAGGGTTAGACTTAGATTTAGGGGTTAATAACTTTATTATAGTGGCGGCGACAGATTAGGGGTTAATAAATGTAGGTAGGTGGCGGCGATGTTAGGGCCGGCAGATTAGAGGTTAATAATATTTAACTAGTGTTTGCGATGCATGAGTGCGGCGGTTTAGGGGTTAAAATATTTTTCTCCAACATAGGTGTGTCCGGTCCACGGCGTCATCCTTACTTGTGGGATATTCTCCTCCCCAACAGGAAATGGCAAAGAGCCCAGCAAAGCTGGTCACATGATCCCTCCTAGGCTCCGCCTACCCCAGTCATTCTCTTTGCCGTTGTACAGGCAACATCTCCACGGAGATGGCTTAGAGTTTTTTAGTGTTTAACTGTAGTTTTTCATTATTCAATCAAGAGTTTGTTATTTTCAAATAGTGCTGGTACGTACTATTTACTCAGAAACAGAAAAGAGATGAAGAATTCTGTTTGTATGAGGAAAATGATTTTAGCAACCGTAACTAAAATCCATGGCTGTTCCACACAGGACTGTTGAGAGCATTAACTTCAGTTGGGGGAACAGTTTGCAGTCCTTTGCTGCTTGAGGTATGACACATTCTAACAAGACGATGTAATGCTGGAAGCTGTCATTTTCCCTATGGGATCCGGTAAGCCATGTTTATTTCGATTGTAAATAAGGGCTTCACAAGGGCTTATTTAGACTGTAGACATTTTTTGGGCTAAATCGATTGATATTAACACTTATTTAGCCTTGAGGAATCATTTATTCTGGGTATTTTGATATATTTATATCGGCAGGCACTGTTTTAGACACCTTATTCTTTAGGGGCTTTCCCAAAGCATAGACAGAGTCTCATTTTCGCGCCGGTGTTGCGCACTTGTTTTTTGAGAGGCATGGCATGCAGTCGCATGTGAGAGGAGCTCTGATACTGATAAAAGACTTCTGAAGGCATCATTTGGTATCGTATTCCCCTTGGGTTTGGTTGGGTCTCAGCAAAGCAGATACCAGGGACTGTAAAGGGGTTAAAGCTTAAAACGGCTCCGGTTCCGTTATTTTAAGGGTTAAAGCTTCCAAAATTGGTGTGCAATATTTTCAAGGCTTTAAGACACTGTGGTGAAAGTTTGGTGAATTTTGAACAATTCCTTCATGTTTTTTCGCAATTGCAGTAATAAAGTGTGTTCAGTTTAAAATTTAAAGTGACAGTAACGGTTTTATTTCAAAACGTTTTTTGTACTTTCTTATCAAGTTTATGCCTGTTTAACATGTCTGAACTACCAGATAGACTGTGTTCTGAATGTGGGGAAGCCAGAATTCCTATTCATTTAAATAAATGTGATTTATGTGATAATGACAATGATGCCCAAGATGATTCCTCAAGTGAGGGGAGTAAGCATGGTACTGCATCATTCCCTCCTTCGTCTACACGAGTCTTGCCCACTCAGGAGGCCCCTAGTACATCTAGCGCGCCAATACTCCTTACTATGCAACAATTAACGGCTGTAATGGATAATTCTGTCAAAAACATTTTAGCCAAAATGAACCCTTGTCAGCGTAAGCGTGGATGCTCTGTTTTAGTTACTGAAGAGCATGACGACGCTGATATTAATATCTCTGAAGGGCCCCTAACCCAATCTGAGGGAGCCAGGGAGGTTTTGTCTGAGGGAGAAATTACTGATTTAGGGAACATTTCTCAGCAGGCTGAATCTGATGTGATTACTTTTAAATTTAAATTGGAACATCTCCGCATTTTGCTTAAGGAGGTATTATCCACTCTGGATGATTGTGAAAATTTGGTCATCCCAGAGAAACTATGTAAAATGGACAAGTTCCTAGAGGTGCCGGGGCTCCCAGAAGCTTTTCCTATACCCAAGCGGGTGGCGGACATTGTTAATAAAGAATGGGAAAGGCCCGGTATTCCTTTCGTCCCTCCCCCCATATTTAAAAAATTGTTTCCTATGGTCGACCCCAGAAAGGACTTATGGCAGTCAGTCCCCAAGGTCGAGGGAGCGGTTTCTACTTTAAACAAACGCACCACTATTCCCATAGAGGATAGTTGTGCTTTCAAAGATCCTATGGATAAAAAATTAGAAGGTTTGCTTAAAAAGATGTTTGTTCAGCAGGGTTACCTTCTACAACCCATTTCATGCATTGTCCCTGTCACTACAGCCGCATATTTCTGGTTTGATGAACTGATTAAGGTGCTCGATAGTGACTCTCCTCCTTATGAGGAGATTATGGACAGAGTCAATGCTCTCAAATTGGCTAATTCTTTCACTCTAGACGCCTCTTTGCAATTGGCTAAGTTAGCGGCTAAGAATTCTGGGTTTGCTATTGTGGCGCGCAGAGCGCTTTGGTTGAAATCTTGGTCGGCTGATGCGTCTTCCAAGAACAAGCTACTAAACATTCCTTTCAAGGGGAAAACGCTGTTTGGTCCTGACTTGAAAGAGATTATCTCTGATATCACTGGGGGTAAGGGCCATGCCCTTCCTCAGGATCGGCCTTTCAAGGCAAAAAATAGACCTAATTTTCGTCCCTTTCGTAAAAACGGACCAGCCCAAGGTGCTACGTCCTCTAAGCAAGAGGGTAATACTTCTCAGGCCAAGCCAGCTTGGAGACCAATGCAAGGCTGGAACAAGGGAAAGCAGGCAAAGAAACCTGCCACTGCTACCAAGACAGCATGAAATATCGGCCCCCGATCCGGGACCGGATCTGGTGGGGGGCAGACTCTCTCTCTTCGCTCAGGCTTGGGCAAGAGATGTTCTGGATCCTTGGGCGCTAGAAATAGTCTCCCAGGGTTATCTTCTGGAATTCAAGGGACTTCCCCCAAGGGGAAGGTTCCACAGGTCTCAGTTGTCTTCAGACCACATAAAAAGACAGGCGTTCTTACATTGTGTAGAAGACCTGTTAAAAATGGGAGTGATTCATCCTGTTCCATTGAGAGAACAAGGGATGGGGTTCTACTCCAATCTGTTCATAGTTCCCAAAAAAGAGGGAACGTTCAGACCAATCCTAGATCTCAAGATCTTAAACAAATTTCTCAAGGTCCCATCTTTCAAGATGGAAACCATTCGAACTATCCTTCCTTCCATCCAGGAAGGTCAATTCATGACCACGGTGGATTTAAAGGATGCGTATCTACATATTCCTATCCACAAGGAACATCATCGGTTCCTAAGGTTTGCATTCCTGGACAAACATTACCAGTTCGTGGCGCTTCCTTTCGGATTAGCCACTGCTCCAAGGATTTTCACAAAGGTACTAGGGTCCCTTCTAGCTGTGCTAAGACCAAGGGGCATTGCAGTAGTACCTTACCTGGACGACATTCTGATTCAAGCGTCGTCCCTCCCTCGAGCAAAGGCTCACACGGACATCGTCCTGGCCTTTCTCAGATCGCACGGCTGGAAAGTGAACGTGGAAAAGAGTTCTCTATCCCCGTCAACAAGGGTTCCCTTCTTGGGAACAATTATAGACTCCTCAGAAATGAGGATTTTTCTAACAGAGGCCAGAAAGACAAAGCTTCTGGACTCTTGTCGAATACTTCATTCCGTTCCTCTTCCTTCCGTAGCTCAGTGCATGGAAGTGATCGGGTTGATGGTAGCGGCAATGGACATAGTTCCTTTTGCGCGCATTCATCTAAGACCATTACAACTGTGCATGCTCAGTCAGTGGAATGGGGACTATACAGACTTGTCTCCAAAGATACAAGTAAATCAGAGGACCAGAGACTCACTCCGTTGGTGGCTGTCCCTGGACAACCTGTCACGAGGGATGACATTCCACAGACCAGAGTGGGTCATTGTCACGACCGACGCCAGTCTGATGGGCTGGGGCGCGGTCTGGGGATCCCTGAAAGCTCAGGGTCTTTGGTCTCGGGAAGAATCTCTTCTACCGATAAATATTCTGGAACTGAGAGCGATATTCAATGCTCTCAAGGCTTGGCCTCAGCTAGCGAGGACCAAGTTCATACGGTTTCAATCAGACAACATGACGACTGTTGCGTACATCAACCATCAGGGGGGAACAAGGAGTTCCCTAGCGATGGAAGAAGTGACCAAGATTATTCTATGGGCGGAGTCTCACTCCTGCCACCTGTCTGCTATCCACATCCCGGGAGTGGAAAATTGGGAAGCGGATTTTCTGAGTCGTCAGACATTGCATCCGGGGGAGTGGGAACTCCATCCGGAAATCTTTGCCCAAGTCACTCAACTTTGGGGCATTCCAGACATGGATCTGATGGCCTCTCGTCAGAACTTCAAAGTTCCTTGCTACGGGTCCAGATCCAGGGATCCCAAGGCGGCTCTAGTGGATGCACTAGTAGCACCTTGGACCTTCAAACTAGCTTATGTGTTCCCGCCGTTTCCTCTCATCCCCAGGCTGGTAGCCAGGATCAATCAGGAGAGGGCGTCGGTGATCTTGATAGCTCCTGCGTGGCCACGCAGGACTTGGTATGCAGATCTGGTGAATATGTCATCGGCTCCACCTTGGAAGCTACCTTTGAGACGAGACCTTCTTGTTCAGGGTCCGTTCGAACATCCGAATCTGGTTTCACTCCAGCTGACTGCTTGGAGATTGAACGCTTGATTTTATCGAAGCGAGGTTTCTCAGATTCTGTTATCGATACTCTTGTTCAGGCCAGAAAGCCTGTAACTAGAAAGATTTACCACAAAATTTGGAAAAAATATATCTGTTGGTGTGAATCTAAAGGATTCCCTTGGGACAAGGTTAAGATTCCTAGGATTCTATCCTTCCTTCAAGAAGGATTGGAAAAAGGATTATCGGCAAGTTCCCTGAAGGGACAGATTTCTGCCTTGTCGGTGTTACTTCACAAAAAACTGGCAGCTGTGCCAGATGTTCAAGCCTTTGTTCAGGCTCTGGTTAGAATCAAGCCTGTTTACAAACCTTTGACTCCTCCTTGGAGTCTCAATTTAGTTCTTTCAGTTCTTCAGGGGGTTCCGTTTGAACCCTTACATTCCGTTGATATTAAGTTATTATCTTGGAAAGTTTTGTTTTTAGTTGCAATTTCTTCTGCTAGAAGAGTTTCAGAATTATCTGCTCTGCAGTGTTCTCCTCCTTATCTGGTGTTCCATGCAGATAAGGTGGTTTTACGTACTAAACCTGGTTTTCTTCCAAAAGTTGTTTCTAACAAAAACATTAACCAGGAGATTATCGTACCTTCTCTGTGTCCGAAACCAGTTTCAAAGAAGGAACGCTTGTTGCACAATTTGGATGTTGTTCGCGCTCTAAAATTCTATTTAGATGCTACAAAGGATTTTAGACAAACATCTTCCCTGTTTGTTGTTTATTCAGGTAAAAGGAGAGGTCAAAAAGCAACTTCTACCTCTCTCTCTTTTTGGATTAAAAGCATCATCAGATTGGCTTACGAGACTGCCGGACGGCAGCCTCCCGAAAGAATCACGGCTCATTCCACTAGGGCTGTGGCTTCCACATGGGCCTTCAAGAACGAGGCTTCTGTTGATCAGATATGTAGGGCAGCGACTTGGTCTTCACTGCACACTTTTACCAAATTTTACAAGTTTGATACTTTTGCTTCTTCTGAGGCTATTTTTGGGAGAAAGGTTTTGCAAGCCGTGGTGCCTTCCATTTAGGTGACCTGATTTGCTCCCTCCCTTCATCCGTGTCCTAAAGCTTTGGTATTGGTTCCCACAAGTAAGGATGACGCCGTGGACCGGACACACCTATGTTGGAGAAAACAGAATTTATGTTTACCTGATAAATTTCTTTCTCCAACGGTGTGTCCGGTCCACGGCCCGCCCTGGTTTTTTAATCAGGTCTGATAATTTATTTTCTTTAACTACAGTCACCACGGTACCATATGGTTTCTCCTATGCTATTATTCCTCCTTAACGTCGGTCGAATGACTGGGGTAGGCGGAGCCTAGGAGGGATCATGTGACCAGCTTTGCTGGGCTCTTTGCCATTTCCTGTTGGGGAAGAGAATATCCCACAAGTAAGGATGACGCCGTGGACCGGACACACCGTTGGAGAAAGAAATTTATCAGGTAAACATAAATTCTGTTTTGATGTAATTTATTAAAACATATATATTTTTATTTTAAATCATGAAATATACAATAGTAATAAGAAAAAACAAACTGGAGAATGTAGACGTAAAGGGACAGTCTACTCCAGAATTGTTATTGTTTAAAAAGACTCGCATTAAATGCCTTTCTAAAGATACCATATTTTCATCATATCTTATAATTTACTATATATATATTTTTTCTTCTGTTATGTGTGATCAGTCCACGGGTCATCATTACTTCTGGGATATTATCTGCTCCCCTACAGGAAGTGCAAGAGGATTCACCCAGCAGAGTTGCTATATAGCTCCTCCCCTCTACGTCACCCCCAGTCATTCTCTTGCACCCAAAGACTAGATAGGAGGTGTGAGAGGACTATGGTGATTATACTTAGTTTTTATAACTTCAATCAAAAGTTTGTTATTTTACAATAGCACCGGAGCGTGTTATTACTTCTCTGGCAGAGTTTGAAGAAGAATCTACCAGAGTTTTTCTTATGATTTTAACCGGAGTAGTTAAGATCATATTGCTGTTTCTCGGCCATCTGAGGGAGGTAAAAGCTTCAGATCAGGGGACAGCGGGCAGTTGAATCTGCATTGAGGTATGTAGCAGTTTTTATTTCTGAATGGAATTGATGAGAAAATCCTGCCATACCGTTATAATGACATGTATGTATACTCTACACTTCAGTATTCTGGGGATGGTATTTCACCGGAATTACTCTGTAAAAGTACATTAAACCTTTTAATAGGTATTTAATTCATGTTAAACGTTTTTGCTGGAATGTAGAATCGTTTGCATTTCTGAGGTACTGAGTGAATAAATATTTGGGCATTATTTTCCACTTGGCAGTTTACTTGTTTTGATTATGACAGTTTCGTTTCTCTCTCACTGCTGTGTGTGAGGGGGAGGGGCCGTTTTTGGCGCTCTTTGCTACGCATCAAAAATTTCCAGTCAGTTACTCTTGTATTTTCTGCATGATCCGGTTCATCTCTAACAGAACTCAGGGGTCTTCAAACTTCTTTGAAGGGAGGTAGATTCTCTCAGCAGAGCTGTGAGACTTATGTAGTGACTGTGTTTTAAAACGTTGCTCTGTGATTTTTATGTTTAAAATTTAATTAGTGTTACTTTACTAATGGGAACAAACCTTTGCTAACAAGTTGTGTTGTTTTTAAAGAGTGATGCTATAACTGTTTTTCAGTTCATTATTTCAACTGTCATTTAATCGTTTAGTGCTTCTTTGAGGCACAGTACGTTTTTGTTAAATAAGATTGTAACCAAGTTGCATGTTTATTGCTAGTGTGTTAAACATGTCTGATTCAGAGGAAGATACCTGTGTCATTTGTTCCAATGCCAAGGTGGAGCCCAATAGAAATTTATGTACTAACTGTATTGATGCTACTTTAAATAAAAGCCAATCTGTACAAATTGAACAAATTTCACCAAACAGCGAGGGGAGAGTTATGCCGTCTAACTCGCCTCACGTGTCAGTACCTGCGTCTCCCGCCCGGGAGGTGCGTGATATTATGGCGCCTAGTACATCTGGGCAGCCATTACAGATAACATTACAAGATATGGCTACTGTTATGACTGAAGTTTTGGCTAAGTTACCAGAACTAAGAGGCAAGCGTGATCACTCTGGGGTGAGAACAGAGTGCGCTGATAATTCTAGGGCCATGTCTGATACTGCGTCACAGCTTGCAGAGCATGAGGACGGAGAGCTTCATTCTGTAGGTGACGGTTCTGATCCAAGCAGATTGGATTCAGATATTTCAAATTTTAAATTTAAATTGGAAAACCTCCGTGTATTACTAGGGGAGGTCTTAGCGGCTCTTAACGATTGTAACACTGTTGCAATACCAGAGAAAATGTGTAGGTTGGATAAATACTTTGCGGTACCGGCGAGTACTGACGTTTTTCCTATACCTAAGAGATTAACTGAAATTGTTACTAAGGAGTGGGATAGACCCGGTGTGCCGTTCTCACCCCCTCCAATATTTAGAAAGATGTTTCCAATAGACGCCACCACACGGGACTTATGGCAAACGGTCCCTAAGGTGGAGGGAGCAGTTTCTACTTTAGCTAAGCGCACCACTATCCCGGTGGAGGATAGCTGTGCTTTTTCAGATCCTATGGATAAAAAATTAGAGGGTTACCTTAAGAAAATGTTTGTTCAACAAGGTTTTATATTGCAACCCCTTGCATGCATCGCGCCGATTACGGCTGCGGCAGCATTTTGGATTGAGTCTCTGGAAGAGAACCTTAGTTCCGCTACGCTGGACGACATTACGGACAGGCTTAGAGTCCTTAAACTAGCTAATTCATTCATTTCGGAGGCCGTAGTACATTTAACCAAACTTACGGCTAAGAATTCAGGATTCGCCATTCAGGCACGTAGGGCGCTGTGGCTAAAATCCTGGTCGGCTGATGTAACTTCTAAGTCCAAATTACTTAATATACCTTTCAAGGGGCAAACTTTATTTGGGCCCGGTTTGAAAGAAATTATCGCTGACATTACAGGAGGTAAGGGCCACGCTCTACCTCAAGACAAAGCCAAAGCTAAGGCTAGACAGTCTAATTTTCGTCCCTTTCGGAATTTCAAAGCAGGTGCAGCATCAACTTCCACTGCACCAAAACAGGAAGGAGCTGTTGCTCGTTACAGACAAGGCTGGAAACCTAACCAGTCCTGGAATAAGGGCAAGCAGGCCAGAAAACCTGCTGCTGCCCCTAAGACAGCATGAACCGAGGGCCCCCGATCCGGGACCGGATCTAGTGGGGGGCAGACTCTCTCTCTTCGCCCAGGCTTGGGCAAGAGATGTCCAGGATCCCTGGGCGCTAGAGATCATATCTCAGGGATACCTTCTAGACTTCAAATTATCTCCCCCAAGAGGGAGATTTCATCTGTCAAGGTTGTCAACAAACCAAATAAAGAAAGACGCGTTTCTACGCTGTGTACAAGATCTATTATTAATGGGAGTGATCCATCCGGTTCCGCGGTCGGAACAAGGACAAGGGTTTTACTCAAACCTGTTTGTGGTTCCCAAAAAAGAGGGAACTTTCAGGCCAATCTTGGATTTAAAGATCCTAAACAAATTCCTAAGAGTTCCATCGTTCAAAATGGAAACTATTCGGACAATCTTACCCATGATCCAAATGGGTCAGTACATGACCACAGTGGATTTAAAGGATGCTTACCTTCACATACCGATTCACAAAGATCATTACCGGTATCTAAGGTTTGCCTTCTTAGACAGGCATTACCAGTTTGTAGCCCTTCCATTCGGATTGGCTACGGCTCCAAGAATCTTCACAAAGGTTCTGGGTGCCCTTCTAGCGGTTCTGAGACCGCGAGGAATTTCGGTAGCTCCGTACCTAGACGACATTCTGATACAAGCTTCAAGCTTTCAAACTGCCAAGTCTCATACAGAGTTAGTTCTGGCATTTCTAAGGTCGCATGGATGGAAAGTGAACGAAAGGAAGAGTTCTCTCTTGCCTCTCACAAGAGTTCCATTCTTGGGGACTCTTATAGATTCTGTAGAAATGAAGATTTATCTGACAGAAGACAGATTAACAAAGCTTCTAAATGCATGCCGTGTCCTTCATTCCATTCAACTCCCGTCAGTAGCTCAATGCATGGAGGTGATCGGCTTAATGGTAGCAGCAATGGACATAGTTCCTTTTGCACGCCTACATCTCAGACCGCTGCAATTGTGCATGCTGAGTCAGTGGAATGGGGATTACTCAGATTTGTCCCCCACTCTGAATCTGGATCAAGAGACCAGAAACTCTCTTCTATGGTGGCTTTCTCGGCCACATCTGTCCAGGGGAATGCCGTTCAGCAGGCCGGACTGGACAATTGTAACAACAGACGCCAGCCTTCTAGGTTGGGGTGCTGTCTGGAATTCTCTGAAGGCTCAGGGACTATGGAGTCAGGAGGAAAGTCTCCTGCCAATAAACATTCTGGAATTGAGAGCAGTTCTCAATGCCCTTCTAGCTTGGCCCCAGTTAAAGACTCGGGGGTTCATCAGGTTTCAGTCGGACAACATCACGACTGTAGCTTACATCAACCATCAGGGAGGGACAAGAAGCTCCCTAGCAATGATAGAAGTATCAAAGATAATTCGCTGGGCAGAGTCTCACTCTTGCCACCTGTCAGCAATCCACATCCCGGGAGTGGAGAACTGGGAGGCGGATTTCTTGAGTCGCCAGACTCTTCATCCGGGGGAGTGGGAACTTCATCCGGAGGTCTTTGCCCAAATACTTCGACGTTGGGGCAAACCAGAGATAGATCTCATGGCGTCTCGCCAGAACGCCAAACTTCCTCGCTACGGATCCAGATCCAGGGATCCGGGAGCGGTTCTGATAGATGCTTTGACAGCACCTTGGAACTTCAGGATGGCTTATGTGTTTCCACCCTTCCCGCTGCTTCCTCGATTGATTGCCAAAATCAAACAGGAGAGAGCATCAGTGATTCTAATAGCGCCTGCATGGCCGCGCAGGACTTGGTATGCAGATCTAGTGGACATGTCATCCTGTCCGCCTTGGTCTCTACCTTTAAGACAGGACCTTCTGATTCAGGGTCCATTCAGACATCAAAGTCTAACTTCTCTGAAGCTGACTGCTTGGAAATTGAACGCTTGATTTTATCAAAACGTGGTTTTTCTGAGTCGGTTATTGATACCCTGATACAGGCTAGGAAGCCTGTTACCAGAAAGATTTACCATAAAATATGGCGTAAATACCTATACTGGTGTGAATCCAAAGATTACTCCTGGAGTAAGGTTAGGATTCCTAGGATATTGTCTTTTCTACAAGAAGGTTTAGAAAAGGGTTTATCGGCTAGCTCATTAAAGGGACAGATCTCAGCTCTGTCCATCTTGTTACACAGGCGTCTGTCAGAAAATTCAGACATCCAGGCCTTTTGTCAGGCTTTAGCTAGGATCAAGCCTGTGTTTAAAACTGTTGCTCCGCCATGGAGTTTAAACTTAGTTCTTAACGTTTTACAGGGTGTTCCGTTTGAACCCCTTCATTCCATTGATATAAAATTGTTATCTTGGAAAGTTCTATTTTTAATGGCTATTTCCTCGGCTCGAAGAGTCTCTGAGTTATCAGCCCTACATTGTGATTCTCCTTATCTGATCTTTCACTCAGACAAGGTAGTTCTGCGTACTAAACCTGGGTTCTTACCTAAGGTTGTTTCTAACAGGAATATCAATCAAGAGATTGTTGTTCCATCCTTGTGTCCAAATCCTTCTTCAAAGAAGGAACGTCTTCTACACAATCTGGATGTAGTTCGTGCCCTCAAGTTCTACTTGCAGGCAACTAAAGATTTTCGCCAAACTTCTTCCCTGTTTGTCGTTTATTCTGGACAGAGGAGAGGTCAAAAAGCTTCTGCTACCTCTCTCTCCTTTTGGCTTCGTAGCATAATACGTTTAGCCTATGAGACTGCTGGACAGCAGCCTCCTGAAAGAATTACAGCTCATTCCACTAGAGCTGTGGCTTCCACTTGGGCCTTTAAGAATGAGGCCTCTGTTGAACAGATTTGCAAGGCTGCAACTTGGTCTTCGCTTCATACTTTTTCCAAATTTTACAAATTTGACACTTTTGCTTCCTCGGAGGCTATTTTTGGGAGAAAGGTTCTTCAGGCAGTGGTTCCTTCTGTATAATGAGCCTGCCTATCCCTCCCGTCATCCGTGTACTTTTGCTTTGGTATTGGTATCCCAGAAGTAATGATGACCCGTGGACTGATCACACATAACAGAAGAAAACATAATTTATGCTTACCTGATAAATTCCTTTCTTCTTTTGTGTGATCAGTCCACGGCCCGCCCTGTTTTTTAAGGCAGGTAAATATTTTTTAAATTATAATTCAGTCACCACTACACCCTTGGCTTCTCCTTTCTCGTTGGTCTTTGGTCGAATGACTGGAGGTGACGTAGAGGGGAGGAGCTATATAGCAACTCTGCTGGGTGAATCCTCTTGCACTTCCTGTAGGGGAGCAGATAATATCCCAGAAGTAATGATGACCCGTGGACTGATCACACAACAGAAGAAAGGAATTTATCAGGTAAGCATAAATTATGTTTTTCTCATTTGACAGCTAGGTGTCAACAATCCAAAGCTAAAGGATCCTCTCCCCAGCAGGCGCCAGGTGTATATCATTACTAATTTGTTAATAATATTTAAATAGTGTTTGCGATGCGGGAGGGCAGCGGTTTAGGGGTTAATAGGTTTATTATAGTGGCGACGATGTCGGGGACGATGTAGGGGTTATTAAATTTATTTTAGTGTTTGTGATGCGGGAGGGCCTCGGTTTAGGGGTTAATAGGTAGTTTATGGGTGTTAGTGTACTTTTTTACACTTTAGTTATGAGTTTTATGCTACAGATTTGTAATGTAAAACTCATTACTACTGACTTTAGATGGCGGTACGGATCTTATGGTTATAGAATGTACCGCTCACTTTTTGGCCTCTCAGGCAAACTCGTAATACCGGCACTATGGAAGTCCCATTGAAAAAAGGACTTATTTAAATGTGTGGGACTGACGTTGCGTGACAGCCAAAAAGGTGTGCGGTACACCTATACCAACAAGACTTGTAATAGCGGCATTTGGGCAAAAGCAGCGTCATGAAGCATATTTTTCACTCATAACGCAAAACTCGTAATCTAGTTGTAGGTAAGTTATGGAAGTTCTTCACTATCAATTGAGAAAAACAAAGTTACACTAATAAAGACAGGCTCATTTTAAGAGCATATAGCGATAACTACACAGGAATCTTATAGATCAGAGAGGGCCAACAGATCAATATTTTAGAAGCCTTAAAGTAATGGTAAATCCAAGCATTAAACAAATGCTAGAATTTACCATCACTAAAAATAAAGTGGAGTTTAAGTCATCAGTTATTAAAAAAAGGTGCTAAACTCACCCTTTCTGTGCCGCTGCAGCTTGCTAAACTCAGTGGCTCCAGCCGCCCACGGTCAGCACTCTACTTCAATGAGGTGACGTTTGCACCTCTAAACGAATAGCCATGCGTGTCAGCTGACAGTGTTCTGTATGTTAGATCGGCTATTGGTTTAGAGGTACAAACGTCACGTTGTTGGTAGAAGAGCATTGCCTGAGCTGCTGAGTTTAGCAAGCTGCAGCGGCACAGTCATGGTGAGTTTAGCACCCTTTTTATAATAACTGATATTTTTAGTGATGGTAAATCCTAGCGTTTGTTAAATGCTCAAATTTACCATCACTTTAATGGCCTCATATTAATTGTATGGATATTAAACACATAAATAATATATTTCCTAAAAAGATACCATTTAGCCAACTGTATAACTGTGCAACCATATGTGGGTATTTGTAAAACATTTTTATCTTTGTGTGTACTTATAATGTTGTATGCATCTGTGTGTAGCAGCGATCAGGTTAGAATGACAGCACCACCCCTTCTGGCACCTGTCTGTCTGTTATGTATGTGTGTATGTTTTTTGTGTTTGTATGTCTTTGTTTGTGTGTATGGGGATGATTTAGCCAATATGGTGCGATGTTTAACAATGTACGTTTGTATGAACAAACCATGTGCGCAATAAGAGATTCTAAAGTAAGTAATATAAACTCTGCTAAATCCAACAGGTTGATATGGGGTTGGTGTAATAAAGCAAGAGTGCATAGAAGAGCATAACATAAGAAGAGATAAATAAAAAACAAAACATATAACTCACCCAACATCAAGCCCCAAATACAGTGCCCATTATCTACTACTTAATTATAAAAGATGCAGCGGGTGCAGTCGAAGCGCACAGCAACAATCACTGGCACCAGCACTGCTGACAAAGGGTTCCAACCAATATAGGAAGACTAGAACATGGATAAGCTTTTATTTAGCTCAGCTCCGTGTTCATTGTAGCGTTAGTAGGAAGTCTTGCACATGCGCTGCAACGGGCAAGGGAGCAAGACTGTGACTATATATATATATATATATATATATATATATATATATATATATATATATATATATATATATATATATATATATATACATACATATACACATATATATATATATACATATACACATACATACACACACACACTATATAAAAGTCCTTTATGTGCCTATAGAAATTTTTACATGAGGAAGAGGTAGGCTATGTAAAACACGCTGCATAAAAATAAACTCACATAAGGAAAACGGATTATAAGGATACATACATAACGGCTTACAATTTCTCAATTAAAAATACAAGCAAGATAATGCCCACTCTGAAGCTACAGATCATGTAGCAAAAGAAAGTAATACTATCATAACATAACCAAAATCAGAAAATGACTGATTTGTATCACACCCCCTTTTTTATAGTTATTTTATTTGTATACAAGTGATTGCTGAAAAAACAAAGGAACATGCATGCAATTCAGATAATGAACTCCTTTATATGTATTTTAGACAACAGTAAGTTTTATAGTGATTAAAAAGCTATAAAAAAGAATTGACTACTTACTTGCTTTAAAGGGACACTGAACCCAAATTTTTTCTTTTGTGATTCAGAGAGCATGCATTTTTAAGCAACTTTCTTATTTACTCCTATTATCAATTTTCCTTTGTTCTCTTGCTATCTTTATTTGAAAAAGAAGACATCTAAGTTAAGGAGCCAGCCAATTTTTGGTTTAGTACACTGGACAGCACTTGTTTATTGGTGGGTGAATTTATCCACCAATCAGCAAGAACAAGCACTCTAAAACAACCTCATTACATTTCTACAAGCTCTCTTATGGCAAGATAAAGTATGATTAGCATAAACTAATAACTGTTTAGCCAGATATAAAATATTTTTTTTCAAAATAGAATTTATTTAACAATGCCCAATCATAAATCTGCATCATTTAAATGTTTAATATGATTTTCTGATAATTGCATGTGGATACTTTAACAAATTTTAATTTATTAATATAATGTAACACTACAGTTACATAATTAAATAGTTATTGCTTGGCCATTGAAATAACTATCTATTATAGTTATAGTTTACTAAATATATTTTTATATAAATTAGTTTTATTGGTATACTTTGAAAAGCATACTTGGGTAGACTCAGGAGAAGCAATGCACACTGAGAGCTAGCTGCTGATTGGTGGCTGGACATATATGCCTCTTTTCATTGGCTCACAAGTAAATTGGAAAGTCATTTAAAATGATATGCTCTATCTGAGTAATAAAATATTTGGTCGGGTAGGGGTTTATGTCCCATTAAATACTTTCCTAGTGAGAATTCTTCTAGGTATAAAATGTCTATTTAGTAAGCCACAACATATATGCATAAATATTAATAAAATGTGTATAATATAATAATTATATAATAACTATGTGAAAATAAAGTGAATATAAGTAATTATAATAATACAAAATTGTCACTAGTAGGCACAGGAAAGCTGTGTGCTGCTGTGTAAGATTGGAGGACTTGGTTATTTACCTTATTCACCCGTTGGCTGATTTTATTCCTTTTATAAAATAATTATATAAATTTGAATTTAGCTTGATTAATAGAAAGTGAAAATTTAGGCCACAAGGTTGCACTTAGTATTGCATTTTTTGTAACTTTTTGTACAGAACAAATAATTAAGATACTTCTCCATTAATTTTAAATGTTTGAAAAATGTTTGTATTAATCAAGAAATATAAACTATTTTTTTGGAAATGTTTTATTTTCTTATTTGTTAAGTGTGGGGCCACGCTGTGCTTAGATTTCAAATTGGTGTGGGTGAATGATGTTTGATTTTCTTTTTCAGATGTTAAAAGCTAAGAATCTAAAAGTGAGTCCTAGAGAAATCGCTGATAAAATTGTTAAAGATGTCCCCAGCAATGACTTGATTGAGAAAATGGAGATAGCTGGACCAGGTATTTACAATAAATGCTATATTTTTTAATACAATTTCACCCTGACTATTTAAGATGACATTAAAACAATGGGTTATAATAATATATATTTTGGAGGCTAGTTTTATGCTCTTATTTAAATGAGGCCCAGTTGCATTGTGTATCATTATGAGGCTGTAGAGAACCCTCTTATGTCAATAATCACAGCAGTTTCCTCTTACAGCTCTACTCTTAGATATGTGCAAAATTCTTTATTCAGAATAATTGTTTGGCGCCGGATATATGTGCTGAAGTGAAAAATAGCTGAATGAACCTGGGTTACACTTGCTTATTGGTGGCTAAATGAAGCCACCAATAAGCAATCACTATCCAGGGTGTTGAACCTAAAATGGGCCGGCTCCTAAGCTTTACTTTCCTGTTTTTTAAATAAAGATAGAAAGAGAACAAAGAAAAATTCATATTAGGAGTAAATTAGAAAGTTGCTTAAAATCGCATGCACTATCTGAATCACAAAAGAAAACATGTGGGTTTAGTTTCCCTTTAAGGTAATGATTATTTGTATCCTTCTTATAAAATACAACTGAAAAAATTGTCAAATATGATTAACCTATTAATGAGAGAGTTTATTTCCCAATCATTTCATATTTAATATATTTCTAATGGTATATAACAGTCAGTAATTTTTTCATATCATTAAAAAAAGATAAACTAAAAAGTTATTATTCCAAAAATGGAACCTTAATGTAGAAATCCGTCATTTAAATTAAGTCTTACTGACTTGTAAATTTAAATTGTGATTAAAATCGATTTGTTTTAAATCATATCAAGCCTGATACGAGGTATGGGTCTTTCTAATTGCAAACCATCAGAGCAACATAAAAGTCAGAATTAAACTTTAAATTTATGGTTTAGATAGAGCATGCTATTTGAAGATACTTTTTAATTTACTATTTATGTATTGATAAATGTACTTTATTCTCTTGGTATCCTGTGTTGAACACATACCTAGGTAGACTCAACAGCAGCAATTATTATTATTACTATGTTTGTAAGGACCAGAAGTAATACAGTTAACCCCTTCATGTTGGGCAGCAAGTGCTTTGATCGGAACAAAGTTCTGATGTAAACATTTTCTGGAAAATTTAAATCATGCAATTGTCAATGCAATCACGTGATTTCAAGGCCGGGATCAGATCACGGGGGACTGCCTATGTTGCTAGGCACGGCCCCAGACCAATGTTTAATTTTCCTGAAAGGAGGAGGCTGCAGGATGCCATATAAGGTAGGACATTCCATGCCGTCCTAACGGCATTAAAGACCAGCGCTGTTAGGATGGCATGGAACATCTTAACAGAGCGAAGCAGTTGAGTGGGCTAGACAGCAATATTCTCAACAGAAAATGTTGCTAGCTGGGTGGCAATATGAAGTAGCCTGGTGGAGGCAGTGTAATATTTTATAATATATCATTTTTTGCTATGCAAAGCACAAATTAATTGCAAAATTTAACATAAATGTATTTAATGATAATTTGTGCAATAAAAAAATTAACATTTTTTATATTAGCTAATTTTAGCTTAATTTTGGCTAAAATTTTAACTCGGTGGTCAGTAAAATCAGCCGGGTGGTAAAATCTGACGGGTAGTGCACCGACTAAAAAAAGGTCCTGGGGAGATCACTGAGATAGATATATTAGCAGAGCTACTTCTTTATTATTTTTCACAGTATTTCTTGGAAATTAAAATAAATGCAGTGATGTGTCCTGTTTTGAGTAAGTTGATTTACAGTGTAATATATTCAAAATACTTGACTAGTATAAATGTGTATGAGAAAAAACCTAAAACATTCTTAATGTTCTGGTGCTCTGTTGTTTTTTAAATCGCTAATTATCAACAGTGTGAATGTCATTTAAATATAAGCTATGGAATAGACTATTTTTAGATGGAAAATAAAGGTTTCCTAGTATAAATAAAATTAGTCTACAGTTCAGAAAACATTTTATGGCTTAAAGGGACTGTCAACACCAGAATTTTTGTTGTTTTAAAAGATAGATAATCCTTTAATTACCCATTCCCCAGTTTTGCATAACCAACACAGTTATAATAATACACGTTTTACCTCTGTAATTACCTTGTATCTAAGCCTTTGCAGACTGCCCCCTTATTTTAGTTCTTTTGACAGACTTGCATTTTAGCCAATCAGTGCTCACTCCTCGGTAAATTCACTTGCATGAGCTCAATGTTATCTATATGAAACACATGAACTAACGCCCTCTAGTGGTGAAAAACTGTCAAAATTATTCAGATTAGAGACGGCCTTTAAGGTCTAAGAAATTAGCATATGAACCTCCTAGGTTTAGCTTTCAACTAAGAATACCAAGAGAACAAAGCAAAATTGGTGATAAAAGTAAATTGGAAAGTTGTTTAAAATTACAGTACATGTCCTATTTGAATTATGAAAGTTTTTTTTGGACTTGACTGTCCCTTTAATGTTAGATGCAAATAGAAGGTTGCAGCTTATTACAAACATTAATTTAAACTCTTAGACCCATCCCAAAAAAATGTTCTAGGTTGAACATAATAGACTTGGTAAGCCTATACATAACATTCCTTGTTAAACTTTATTATACCAGCTACATTTCTGGAGCTTGCAAACAGGTAATGGCAGTTGTTATCTTCTTTATATAACCATATGACCTCTGTTTTTTCATACACTGGTCTTGTAAACTGCAAAGAAACCAATGCTTTGGGTTATTTTCAGACTATCTGGGGTGTACTCTTGGAAATCTTTGCATAGTCCATATAAATGGAAACACAACAATTACAGGAAGCAGCATGCATTCTGGGAATCTCTAGTGCAGAGTAGACATGTAATGTGCACTATAGGTTGGATAACAAAGGAGATATAGGGCAGCTGTGTCTGGTGGTTTTATGCAGCTGAAATTAATGTAAAAGTCTATTATTAATTAAATGCAGGGGCTTTCCCTCTTGTAGTCATAGCCTTTGAATGGACCCACTTCCATTAATGGTTTACTGCTTTTTACATATTGGCTTCACCAGCCATAAAATATGTTTGATTGGAATGGCTCTGTTTGGAAAGCACAATCTGCTTTTAATTTGCCAGTATATAAGTAAATCCAATAAAAAAATCTAAATTATTTTTAAAAAACCTCTAACTGACTGATTTCTACAAGATATTGCAGAAAGTAGGTTTCTGAAATAAAGAGTAGGATGTGTGGTCATCTGCTGTCAAAATGGTTGTTATGTCTGTAAACCAGGGCAAGCAGCCCACATTGGTGATAGATAGTGTGTAACTTTTTCAGTATCTTCTCATTGTGAATCACATTTTTTATGCAGTGGGGAAAGGTATATTGTTTTGGTATTTTAGTGTTATTTTTGAATGCTCTGTAATTGATGTTTGATATAAACCCTTTTCTGTTTATAGGCTTTATTAATGTACATCTACGAAAAGACTTTATCTCTAAACAACTGTCCAAACTTCTGGTAAATGGAGTCCAGCCTCCAGTAGTTGGGGAACAGAAAAAGGTAACACTTTCAAGGAGTTAAAGGGACATGACACCCACATTTTTTCTTTTATGATTTAGAAAGAGAATGCAATTTTAAACATCTTTCTAATTTTCTTATGTTATCTAATTTGTTTTATTCTCTTGATATTCTTTGCTGAAAAGCATATCTAGATATGCTCAGTAGCTGCTGATTGGTTGCTGCACATAGAAACCTCGTGTGATTGGCTCACCATGTGCATTGCTTTTTCTTCAACTAAGGATATCTAAAAAATGAAGCAAAATAAATAATGGAAGTACATTGTAATGTTGTTTAAATTTCTATTCTCTATCTTAATCATGAAAGAAAGATTTTGGGTTTAGTGGCCCTTTAAATATGATAGTAGCCACTTGGCTTCTGTTTGTGTTCTGAACTTAAAGTGATGGTAAACTTTCCACTTTTTATAATCGGATCCTAAATTTTAGTGATAATTTACAGGGACTTTAATTGATCACTTCTAATGAAGATGCACTTTAACTTACTTTTTAACCACCCACTTCAAAAGTAATATTTCTCCTGTTAAGTGTGGTCAGTCCACGGGTCATCATTACTTCTGGGATATTAACTCCTCCCCAACAGGAAGTGCAAGAGGATTCACCCAGCAGAGCTGCTATATAGCTCCTCCCCTCTACGTCACCCCCAGTCATTCTCTTGCACCCAACGAATAGATAGGATGTGTGAGAGGACTGTGGTGATTATACTTAGTTTCATACCTTCAATCAAAAGTTTGTTATTTTATAATAGCACCGGAGTGTGTTATTCCTTCTCTGGTAGAATTTGAAGAAGAATCTACCTGAGTTTTTTCTATGATTTTAGCCGGCGTAGTTAAGATCATATTGCTGTTTCTCGGCCATCTGAGGAGAGGTAAACTTCAGATCAGGGGACAGCGGGCAGATTAATCTGCAAGAGGTATGTAGCAGCTTATTATTTTCTGACAATGGAATTGATGAGAAAATTCTGCTATACCGATATAATGTAAACTCAGCCTTAAATGCAGTAGCAGCAACTGGTATCAGGCTGTCATGTATGTATATTTTACACTTCAGTATTCTGGGGAATGGCACTTCACTGGAATTATACTGTATGCATAAGACTTTAGCCTAATTTGCAGGGACTAGCAACAGGCTTTTTAATAACACTTAACTTATTTATGTTAAACGTTTTTCTCCAACATAGGTGTGTCCGGTCCACGGCGTCATCCTTACTTGTGGGATATTCTCTTCCCCAACAGGAAATGGCAAAGAGCCCAGCAAAGCTGGTCACATGATCCCTCCTAGGCTCCGCCTACCCCAGTCATTCTCTTTGCCGTTGTACAGGCAACATCTCCACGGAGATGGCTTAGAGTTTTTTAGTGTTTAACTGTAGTTTTTCATTATTCAATCAAGAGTTTGTTATTTTCAAATAGTGCTGGTATGTACTATTTACTCAGAAACAGAAAAGAGATGAAGAGTTCTGTTTGTATGAGGAAAATGATTTTAGCAACCGTAACTAAAATCCATGGCTGTTCCACACAGGACTGTTGAGAGCAATTAACTTCAGTTGGGGGAACAGTGTGCAGTCTCTTGCTGCTTGAGGTATGACACATTCTAACAAGACGATGTAATGCTGGAAGCTGTCATTTTCCCTATGGGATCCGGTAAGCCATGTTTATTACGATCGTAAATAAGGGCTTCACAAGGGCTTATTTAGACTGTAGACTTTTTTGGGCTAAATCGATTCATTATTAACACATATTTAGCCTTGAGGAATCATTTTATTTGGGTATTTTGATATAATAATATCGGCAGGCACTGTTTTAGACACCTTATTTCTTAGGGGCTTTCCCAAAGCATAAGCAGAGTCTCATTTTCGCGCCGGTGTGGCGCACTTGTTTTTGAGAGGCATGGCATGCAGTCGCATGTGAGAGGAACTCTGATACTTAGAAAAGACTTCTGAAGGCGTCATTTGGTATCGTATTCCCCTTTGGGTTTGGTTGGGTCTCAGCAAAGCAGATACCAGGGACTGTAAAGGGGTTAAAGCTTAAAACGGCTCCGGTTCCGTTATTTTAAGGGTTAAAGCTTCCAAATTTGGTGTGCAATATTTTTAAGGCTTTATGACACTGTGGTGAAAATTTGGTGAATTTTGAACAATTCCTTCATGTTTTTTCGCAATTGCAGTAATAAAGTGTGTTCAGTTTAAAATTTAAAGTGACAGTAACGGTTTTATTTTAAAACGTTTTTTGTACTTTCTTATCAAGTTTATGCCTGTTTAACATGTCTGAACTACCAGATAGACTGTGTTCTGAATGTGGGGAAGCCAGAATTCCTATTCATTTAAATAAATGTGATTTATGTGATAATGACAATGATGCCCAAGATGATTCCTCAAGTGAGGGGAGTAAGCATGGTACTGCATCATTCCCTCCTTCGTCTACACGAGTCTTGCCCACTCAGGAGGCCCCTAGTACATCTAGCGCGCCAATACTCCTTACTATGCAACAATTAACGGCTGTAATGGATAATTCTGTCAAAAACATTTTAGCCAAAATGAACCCTTGTCAGCGTAAGCGTGGCTGCTCTGTTTTAGTTACTGAAGAGCATGACGACGCTGATATTAATATCTCTGAAGGGCCCCTAACCCAATCTGAGGGAGCCAGGGAGGTTTTGTCTGAGGGAGAAATTACTGATTTAGGGAACATTTCTCAGCAGGCTGAATCTGATGTGATTACATTTAAATTTAAGTTGGAACATCTCCGCATTTTGCTTAAGGAGGTATTATCCACTCTGGATGATTGTGAAAATTTGGTCATCCCAGAGAAACTATGTAAAATGGACAAGTTCCTAGAGGTGCCGGGGCTCCCAGAAGCTTTTCCTATACCCAAGCGGGTGGCGGACATTGTTAATAAAGAATGGGAAAGGCCCGGTATTCCTTTCGTCCCTCCCCCCATATTTAAAAAATTGTTTCCTATGGTCGACCCCAGAAAGGACTTATGGCAGTCAGTCCCCAAGGTCGAGGGAGCGGTTTCTACTTTAAACAAACGCACCACTATACCCATAGAGGATAGTTGTGCTTTCAAAGATCCTATGGATAAAAAATTAGAAGGTTTGCTCAAAAAGATGTTTGTTCAGCAGGGTTACCTTCTACAACCCATTTCATGCATTGTCCCTGTCACTACAGCTGCATATTTCTGGTTTGATGAACTGATAAAGGTGCTCGATAGTGATTCTCCTCCTTATGAGGAGATTATGGACAGAATCAATGCTCTCAAATTGGCTAATGCTTTCACTCTAGACGCCACTTTGCAATTGGCTAGGTTAGCGGCTAAGAATTCTGGGTTTGCTATTGTGGCGCGCAGAGCGCTTTGGTTGAAATCTTGGTCGGCTGATGCGTCTTCCAAGAACAAGCTACTAAACATTCCTTTCAAGGGGAAAACGCTGTTTGGTCCCGACTTGAAAGAGATTATCTCTGATATCACTGGGGGTAAGGGCCACGCCCTTCCTCAGGATCGGCCTTTCAAGGCAAAAAATAGACCTAATTTTCGTCCCTTTCGTAAAAACGGACCAGCCCAAAGTGCTACGTCCTCTAAGCAAGAGGGTAATACTTCTCAGGCCAAGCCAGCTTGGAGACCAATGCAAGGCTGGAACAAGGGAAAGCAGGCCAAGAAACCTGCCACTGCTACCAAGTCAGCATGAAATATTGGCCCCCGATCCGGGACCGGATCTGGTGGGGGGCAGACTCTCTCTCTTCGCTCAGGCTTGGGCAAGAGATGTTCTGGATCCTTGGGCGCTAGAAATAGTCTCCCAGGGTTATCTTCTGGAATTCAAGGGACTTCCCCCAAGGGGGAGGTTCCACAGGTCTCAGTTGTCTTCAGACCACATAAAAAGACAGGCGTTCTTACATTGTGTAGAAGACCTGTTAAAAATGGGAGTGATTCATCCTGTTCCATTAAGAGAACAAGGGATGGGGTTCTACTCCAATCTGTTCATAGTTCCCAAAAAAGAGGGAACGTTCAGACCAATCTTAGATCTCAAGATCTTAAACAAATTTCTCAAGGTCCCATCGTTCAAGATGGAAACCATTCGAACTATCCTTCCTTCCATCCAGGAAGGTCAATTCATGACCACGGTGGATTTAAAGGATGCGTATCTACATATTCCTATCCACAAGGAACATCATCGGTTCCTAAGGTTTGCATTCCTGGACAAACATTACCAGTTTGTGGCGCTTCCTTTCGGATTAGCCACTGCTCCAAGGATTTTCACAAAGGTACTAGGGTCCCTTCTAGCGGTGCTAAGACCAAGGGGCATTGCAGTAGTACCCTACCTGGACGACATTCTGATTCAAGCGTCGTCCCTTCCTCGAGCAAAGGCTCACACGGACATCGTCCTGGCCTTTCTCAGATCTCACGGCTGGAAAGTGAACGTGGAAAAGAGTTCTCTATCCCCGTCAACAAGGGTTCCCTTCTTGGGAACAATTATAGACTCCTCAGAAATGAGGATTTTTCTAACAGAGGCCAGAAAAACAAAACTTCTGGACTCTTGTCGGATACTTCATTCCGTTCCTCTTCCTTCCGTAGCTCAGTGCATGGAAGTGATCGGGTTGATGGTAGCGGCAATGGACATAGGTCCTTTTGCGCGCATTCATCTAAGACCATTACAACTGTGCATGCTCAGTCAGTGGAATGGGGACTATACAGACTTGTCTCCAAAGATACAAGTAAATCAGAGGACCAGAGACTCACTCCGTTGGTGGCTGTCCCTGGACAACCTGTCACAAGGGATGACATTCCGCAGACCAGAGTGGGTCATTGTCACGACCGACGCCAGTCTGATGGGCTGGGGCGCGGTCTGGGGATCCCTGAAAGCTCAGGGTCTTTGGTCTCGGGAAGAATCTCTTCTACCGATAAATATTCTGGAACTGAGAGCGATATTCAATGCTCTCAAGGCTTGGCCTCAGCTAGCGAGGACCAAGTTCATACGGTTTCAATCAGACAACATGACGACTGTTGCGTACATCAACCATCAGGGGGGAACAAGGAGTTCCCTAGCGATGGAAGAAGTGACCAAGATTATTCTATGGGCGGAGTCTCACTCCTGCCACCTGTCTGCTATCCACATCCCGGGAGTGGAAAATTGGGAAGCGGATTTTCTGAGTCGTCAGACATTGCATCCGGGGGAGTGGGATCTCCATCCGGAAATCTTTGCCCAAGTCACTCAGCTGTGGGGCATTCCAGACATGGATCTAATGGCCTCTCGTCAGAACTTCAAAGTTCCCTGTTACGGGTCCAGATCCAGGGATCCCAAGGCGGCTCTAGTGGATGCACTAGTAGCACCTTGGACCTTCAAACTAGCTTATGTGTTCCCGCCGTTTCCTCTCATCCCCAGGCTGGTAGCCAGGATCAATCAGGAGAGGGCGTCGGTGATATTGATAGCTCCTGCGTGGCCACGCAGGACTTGGTATGCAGATCTGGTGAATATGTCATCGGCTCCACCTTGGAAGCTACCTTTGAGACGAGACCTTCTTGTTCAGGGTCCGTTCGAACATCCGAATCTGGTTTCACTCCAGCTGACTGCCTGGAGATTGAACGCTTGATTTTATCGAAGCGAGGTTTCTCAGATTCTGTTATCGATACTCTTGTTCAGGCCAGAAAGCCTGTAACTAGAAAGATTTACCACAAAATTTGGAAAAAATATATCTGTTGGTGTGAATCTAAAGGATTCCCTTGGGACAAGGTTAAGATTCCTAGGATTCTATCCTTCCTTCAAGAAGGATCGGAAAAAGGATTATCGGCAAGTTCCCTGAAGGGACAGATTTCTGCCTTGTCGGTGTTACTTCACAAAAAGCTGGCAGCTGTGCCAGATGTTCAAGCCTTTGTTCAGGCTCTGGTTAGAATTAAGCCTGTTTACAAACCCTTGACTCCTCCTTGGAGTCTCAATTTAGTTCTTTCAGTTCTTCAGGGGGTTCCGTTTGAACCCTTACATTCCGTTGATATTAAGTTATTATCTTGGAAAGTTTTGTTTTTAGTTGCAATTTCTTCTGCTAGAAGAGTTTCAGAATTATCTGCTCTGCAGTGTTCCCCTCCTTATCTGGTGTTCCATGCAGATAAGGTGGTTTTACGTACTAAACCTGGTTTTCTTCCAAAAGTTGTTTCTAACAAAAACATTAACCAGGAGATTATCGTACCTTCTCTGTGTCCGAAACCAGTTTCAAAGAAGGAACGTTTGTTGCACAATTTGGATGTTGTTCGCGCTCTAAAATTCTATTTAGATGCTACGAAGGATTTTAGACAAACATCTTCCTTGTTTGTTGTTTACTCAGGTAAAAGGAGAGGTCAAAAAGCTACTTCTACCTCTCTCTCTTTTTGGATTAAAAGCATCATCAGATTGGCTTACGAGACTGCCGGACGGCAGCCTCCCGAAAGAATCACAGCTCATTCCACTAGGGCTGTGGCTTCCACATGGGCCTTCAAGAACGAGGCTTCTGTTGATCAGATATGTAGGGCAGCGACTTGGTCTTCACTGCACACTTTTACCAAATTTTACAAGTTTGATACTTTTGCTTCTTCTGAGGCTATTTTTGGGAGAAAGGTTTTGCAAGCCGTGGTGCCTTCCATTTAGGTGACCTGATTTGCTCCCTCCCTTCATCCGTGTCCTAAAGCTTTGGTATTGGTTCCCACAAGTAAGGATGACGCCGTGGACCGGACACACCAATGTTGGAGAAAACAGAATTTATGTTTACCTGATAAATTTCTTTCTCCAACGGTGTGTCCGGTCCACGGCCCGCCCTGGTTTTTTTAATCAGGTCTGATAATTTATTTTCTTTAACTACAGTCACCACGGTACCATATGGTTTCTCCTATGCAAATATTCCTCCTTAACGTCGGTCGAATGACTGGGGTAGGCGGAGCCTAGGAGGGATCATGTGACCAGCTTTGCTGGGCTCTTTGCCATTTCCTGTTGGGGAAGAGAATATCCCACAAGTAAGGATGACGCCGTGGACCGGACACACCGTTGGAGAAAGAAATTTATCAGGTAAACATAAATTCTGTTTTTGCTGGCATGTAAAATCGTTTAATTTTCTGAGGTACTGGGTGAAAAAATGTTTTGGGCACTATTTTTTTTTTCCACTTGGCAGTCGTTTTATTTAATTTATGACAGTTTACTGATCTCTCTCACTGTTGTGTGTGAGGGGGAGGGGCCTTTTTTGGCGCTTTTGCTACGCATCAAAAAATTCAGTCAGAAGTTTATTGTCTTCCCTGCATGATCCGGTTCATCTCTACAGAACTCAGGGGTCTTCAAAACTTGTTTTGAGGAAGGTAATCACTCACAGCAGAGCTGTGAGATTGTAGTTGACTGTGATAAAAAACGTTTATTTCTGTATTTTTTTTCTGCTATCAGGGTTAGTTATCCTTTGCTAATGGGAGCAATCCTTTGCTAAAAGTGTGTTTTTTACAAAGATTTGATGCTATAACTTTTCAGTTTATCAATTTCCAACTGTCATAACTTTTTCTGTGCTTCTTATAGGCACAGTACGTTTTCATATTATAGTAAATTACTTGAAAAGTATTTCCAAGTTGCTAGTTTATTTGCTAGTGTGTTAAACATGTCTGATTCAGAGGAAGATATCTGTGCTATATGTGCTAAAGCCAAAGTGGAGCCCAATAGAAATTTATGTACTAACTGCATTGATGCTACTTTAAATAAAAGTCAATCTGTGCAAATTGAACATATTTCACCAAACAACGAGGGGAGAGTTATGCCGACTAACTCGCCTCACGTGTCAGTACCTGCATCTCCCGCTCGGGAGGTGCGTGATATTGTAGCGCCGAGTACATCTGGGCGGCCATTACAAATCACATTACAGGATATGGCTACTGTTATGACTGAAGTTTTGGCTAAATTACCAGAACTAAGAGGTAAGCGTGATCACTCTGGGGTGAGAACAGAGTGCGCTGATAATATTAGGGCCATGTCAGACACTGCGTCACAATTGGCAGAACATGAGGACGGAGAGCTTCATTCTGCGGGTGACGGTTCTGATCCAAACAGACTGGATTCAGATATTTCAAATTTTAAATTTAAGCTGGAAAACCTCCGTGTATTACTAGGGGAGGTGTTAGCGGCTCTGAATGATTGTAACACAGTTGCAATACCAGAGAAAATGTGTAGGTTGGATAAATATTTTGCGGTACCGTCGAGTACTGACGTTTTTCCTATACCTAAGAGACTTACTGAAATTGTTACTAAGGAGTGGGATAGACCTGGTGTGCCGTTCTCACCCCCTCCAATATTTAGAAAGATGTTTCCAATAGACGCCACCACACGGGACTTATGGCAAACGGTCCCTAAGGTGGAGGGAGCAGTTTCTACTTTAGCTAAGCGTACAACTATCCCGGTGGAGGATAGCTGTGCCTTTTCAGATCCAATGGATAAAAAGTTAGAGGGTTACCTTAAGAAAATGTTTGTTCAACAAGGTTTTATATTGCAACCTCTTGCATGCATTGCGCCTGTCACGGCTGCAGCAGCATTTTGGTTTGAGTCTCTGGAAGAGACACTTGAATCAGCTCCATTAGATGAGATTACACACAAACTTAAAGCCCTTAAGTTAGCTAACTCATTTATTTCGGATGCCGTAGTACATTTAACTAAACTTACGGCTAAGAATTCCGGATTCGCCATTCAGGCGCGCAGAGCACTGTGGCTAAAATCCTGGTCAGCTGATGTTACTTCTAAATCTAAATTGCTTAATATACCTTTCAAAGGGCAGACCTTATTCGGGCCCGGGTTGAAAGAAATTATCGCTGACATTACAGGAGGTAAAGGCCATGCCCTGCCTCAAGACAGAGCCAAACCTAAGGCTAGACAGTCTAATTTTCGTTCCTTTCGTAATTTCAAAGCAGGAGCAGCATCAAATTCCTCTGCACCAAAACAGGAAGGAGCTGTTGCTCGCTACAGACAAGGCTGGAGACCTAACCAGTCCTGGAACAAGGGCAAGCAGGCCAGGAAACCTGCTGCTGCCCCTAAGACAGCATGAATCGAGGGCCCCCGATCCGGGAACGGATCTAGTGGGGGGCAGACTTTCTCTCTTCGCCCAGGCTTGGGCAAGAGATGTCCAGGATCCCTGGGCGTTAGAGATCATATCTCAGGGATACCTTCTGGACTTCAAATCCTCTCCCCCAAGAGGGAGATTTCATCTGTCAAGGTTGTCAACAAACCAAATAAAGAAAGAGGCGTTTCTACGCTGCGTACAAGATATTTTATTAATGGGAGTGATCCATCCGTTCCCGCGGTCGGAACAAGGACAAGGGTTTTACTCAAATCTGTTTGTGGTTCCCAAAAAAGAGGGAACTTTCAGGCCAATCTTGGATTTAAAGATCCTAAACAAATTCCTAAGAGTTCCATCGTTCAAAATGGAAACTATTCGGACAATCTTACCCATGATCCAATGCCTTTCTAGACAGGCATTACCAGTTTGTAGCTCTTCCATTCGGATTGGCTACGGCTCCAAGAATCTTCACAAAGGTTCTGGGTGCTCTTCTGGCGGTACTAAGACCGCAAGGAATTTCGGTAGCTCCGTACCTAGACGACATTCTGATACAAGCTTCAAGCTTTCAAACTGCCAAGTCTCATACAGAGTTAGTACTGGCATTTCTAAGGTCGCATGGATGGAAGGTGAACGAAAAGAAGAGTTCTCTCTTTCCACTCACAAGAGTTCCCTTCTTGGGGACTCTTATAGATTCTGTAGAAATGAAGATTTACCTGACAGAAGACAGGTTAACAAAGCTTCAAAATGCATGCCGTGTCCTTCATTCCATTCAACACCCGTCAGTAGCTCAATGCATGGAGGTGATCGGCTTAATGGTAGCGGCAATGGACATAGTACCCTTTGCACGCCTACATCTCAGACCGCTGCAATTGTGCATGCTAAGTCAGTGGAATGGGGATTACTCAGACTTGTCCCCTACTCTGAATCTGGATCAAGAGACCAGAAATTCTCTTCTATGGTGGCGTTCTCGGCCACATCTGTCCAGGGGGATGCCATTCAGCAGGCCGGACTGGACAATTGTAACAACAGACGCCAGCCTACTAGGTTGGGGCGCTGTCTGGAATTCTCTGAAGGCTCAGGGACAATGGAATCAGGAGGAGAGTCTCCTACCAATAAACATTCTGGAATTGAGAGCAGTTCTCAATGCCCTTCTGGCTTGGCCCCAGTTAACAACTCGGGGGTTCATCAGGTTTCAGTCGGACAACATCACGACTGTAGCTTACATCAACCATCAGGGAGGGACAAGAAGCTCCCTAGCAATGATGGAAGTATCAAAGATAATTCGCTGGGCAGAGTCTCACTCTTGCCACCTGTCAGCAATCCACATCCCGGGAGTGGAGAACTGGGAGGCGGATTTCTTAAGTCGTCAGACTTTTCATCCGGGGGAGTGGGAACTTCATCCGGAGGTCTTTGCCCAAATACTTCGACGTTGGGGCAAACCAGAGATAGATCTCATGGCGTCTCGACAGAATGCCAAGCTTCCTTGTTACGGGTCCAGATCCAGGGATCCGGGAGCGGTTCTGATAGATGCTTTGACAGCACCTTGGACCTTCGGGATGGCTTATGTGTTTCCACCCTTCCCGATGCTTCCTCGATTGATTGCCAGAATCAAACAGGAGAGAGCATCAGTGATTATAATAGCGCCTGCATGGCCACGCAGGACTTGGTATGCAGATCTAGTGGACATGTCATCCTGTCCACCTTGGTCTCTACCTCTGAAACAGGACCTTCTGATCCAGGGTCCCTTCAAACATCAAAATCTAATTTCTCTGAAGCTGACTGCTTGGAAATTGAACGCTTGATTTTATCAAAGCGTGGTTTTTCTGAGTCAGTTATTGATACCTTAATACAGGCTAGGAAGCCTGTTACCAGAAAGATTTACCATAAGATATGGCGCAAATACTTATATTGGTGCGAATCCAAGAGTTACTCATGGAGTAAGGTTAGGATTCCGAGGATATTGTCTTTTCTACAAGAAGGTTTAGAAAAGGGTTTATCCGCTAGTTCCTTAAAGGGACAGATTTCAGCTCTGTCCATTCTTTTACACAAACGTCTGTCAGAAGTTCCGGACGTTCAAGCTTTTTGTCAGGCTTTAGCTAGGATCAAGCCTGTGTTTAAAACTGTTGCTCCACCATGGAGTTTGAACTTAGTTCTTAATGTTTTACAGGGTGTTCCGTTTGAACCCCTTCATTCCATTGATATCAAGCTGTTATCTTGGAAAGTTCTGTTTTTAATGGCGATTTCCTCGGCTTGAAGAGTCTCTGAGTTATCTGCCTTACATTGTGATTCTCCTTATCTGATTTTTCATTCAGACAAGGTAGTTCTGCGTACTAAACCTGGGTTCCTACCTAAGGTGGTCACTAACAGGAATATCAATCAAGAGATTGTGGTTCCATCTTTGTGTCCTAATCCTTCTTCGAAGAAGGAACGTCTGCTACACAATCTAGATGTAGTCCGTGCCCTGAAATTTTATCTACAGGCAACTAAGGATTTTCGACAAACGTCTTCCCTGTTTGTCGTTTATTCTGGTCAGAGGAGAGGTCAAAAAGCTTCGGCTACCTCTCTCTCCTTTTGGCTTCGTAGCATAATACGGTTAGCCTATGAGACTGCTGGACAGCAGCCTCCTGAAAGAATTACAGCACATTCTACTAGAGCTGTGGCTTCCACTTGGGCCTTTAAGAATGAGGCTTCTGTTGAACAGATTTGCAAGGCTGCAACTTGGTCTTCTCTTCATACTTTTTCCAAATTTTACAAATTTGACACTTTTGCTTCTTCGGAGGCTGTTTTTGGGAGAAAGGTTCTTCAGGCAGTGGTTCCTTCCGTATAAAGAGCCTGCCTGTCCCTCCCGTCATCTGTGTACTTTAGCTTTGGTATTGGTATCCCAGAAGTAATGATGACCCGTGGACTGACCACACTTAACAGGAGAAAACAAAATTTATGCTTACCTGATAAATTCCTTTCTCCTGTAGTGTGGTCAGTCCACGGCCCGCCCTGTTTTTTATGGCAGGTAAAAAATTTTTGAATTATACTCCAGTCACCACTACACCCTTTGGCTTCTCCTTTCTCGTTGGTCCTTGGTCGAATGACTGGGGGTGACGTAGAGGGGAGGAGCTATATAGCAGCTCTGCTGGGTGAATCCTCTTGCACTTCCTGTTGGGGAGGAGTTAATATCCCAGAAGTAATGATGACCCGTGGACTGACCACACTACAGGAGAAAGGAATTTATCAGGTAAGCATAAATTTTGTTTTTTTGTGAGCTAACGGTTTGAACTGTTCTTTAATCAGCTATCCATATGGCACTTTTATTGTAGCTATATTGCTGATTGGAGAACAGTTCAAACTGTTAGCGCACAAAAAAATATTACTTTTGAAGTGGGTAAGAACAAAAGAGATAAAGGTGGCACTCTTGAACAAGCAAACCTTTATTTGACGAGCAACGTTTCAGGACTCCTGTCCCTTTCTCAAGCTTGAGAAAGGGACAGGAGTCCCGAAACGTTGCTCGTCAAATAAAGGTTTGCTTGTTCAAGAGTGCCACCTTCATCTCTTTTTGTTATTATATACTTTGGAGGCCTTAATAGGGTGATCTGGAAGGTGTTGCACCTATTCTACATATATCTTTGTTGTTGTGCTGATCCTACCCACTTGGAACTTTTGAAGTGGGTGGTGGGAGCGCGGGGTGTTAGAATGTCACGGCTAGATTAAAAAGTAAGTTAAAGTACATATTCATTAGAAGTGATCAATTAAAGTCCATGTAAAATATCACTAACATTCAGGATCTCTGCTTTTCTTCTGTTATGTGTGATCAGTCCACGGGTCATCATTACTTCTGGGATATTAGCTGCTCCCCTACAGGAAGTGCAAGAGGATTCACCCAGCAGAGTTGCTATATAGCTCCTCCCCTCTACGTCACCCCCAGTCATTCTCTTGCACCCAAAGACTAGATAGGAGGTGTGAGAGGACTATGGTGATTATACTTAGTTTTTAGAACTTCAATCAAAAGTTTGTTATTTTACAATAGCACCGGAGCGTGTTATTACCTCTCTGGCAGAGTTTGAAGAAGAATCTACCAGAGTTTTTCTTATGACTTTAACCGGAGTAGTTAAGATCATATTGCTGTTTCTCGGCCATCTGAGGGAGGTAAAAGCTTCAGATCAGGGGACAGCGGGCAGTTGAATCTGCATTGAGGTATGTCGCAGTTGTTATTTTCTGAATGGAATTGATGAAAAAATCCTGCCATACCGTTATAATGAACATGTATGTATACTCTACACTTTAGTATTCTGGGGATGGTATTTCACCGGAATTACTCTGTAAAAGTACATTAAACCTTTTATTAGGTATTTTTCATGTTAAACGTTTTTGCTGGAATGTAGAATCGTTTGCATTAATGAGGTACTGAGTGAATAAGTATTTGGGCATTATTTTCCACTTGGCAGTTTGCTTGTGTTAATTATGACAGTTTCGTTTCTCTCTCACTGCTGTGTGTGAGAGGGAGGGGCCGTTTTTGGCGCTCTTTGCTACGCATCAAAAATTTCCAGTCAGTTTTTCTGCATGATCCGGTTCATCTCTAACAGAACTCAGGGGTCTTCAAACTTCTTTGAAGGGAGGTAGATTCTCTCAGCAGAGCTGTGAGACTTATATAGTGACTGTGATTTTAAACGTTGTTTAAAATTTAATTAGTGTTATTTTACTAATGGGAACAAACCTTTGCTAAAAAGTTGTGTTGTTTGTTAAGAGTGATGCTATAACTGTTTTTCAGTTCATTATTTCAACTGTCATTTAATCGTTTAGTGCTTCTTGAGGCACAGTACGTTTTTATTAAATAAAATTGTAACCGAGTTGCATGTTTATTGCTAGTGTGTTAAACATGTCTGATTCAGAGGAAGATACCTGTGTCATTTGTTCCAATGCCAAGGTGGAGCCCAATAGAAATTTATGTACTAACTGTATTGATGCTACCTTAAATAAAAGCCAATCTGTACAAATTGAACAAATTTCACCAAACAGCGAGGGGAGAGTTATGCCGACTAACTCGCCTCACGTGTCAGTACCTGCATCTCCCGCCCGGGAGGTGCGTGATATTATGGCGCCTAGTACATCTGGGCAGCCATTACAGATAACATTACAAGATATGGCTACTGTTATGACTGAAGTTTTGGCTAAATTACCAGAACTAAGAGGCAAGCGTGATCACTCTGGGGTGAGAACAGAGTGCGCTGATAATTCTAGGGCCATGTCTGATACTGCGTCACAGCTTGCAGAGCATGAGGACGGAGAGCTTCATTCTGTAGGTGACGGTTCTGATCCAAACAGATTGGATTCAGATATTTCAAATTTTAAATTTAAATTGGAAAACCTCCGTGTATTACTAGGGGAGGTTTTAGCAGCTCTCAACGATTGTAACGCTGTTGCAATACCAGAGAAAATGTGTAGGTTGGATAAATACTTTGCGGTACCGGCGAGTACTGACGTTTTTCCTATACCTAAGAGATTAACTGAAATTGTTACTAAGGAGTGGGATAGACCCGGTGTGCCGTTCTCACCCCCTCCAATATTTAGAAAGATGTTTCCAATAGACGACACCACACGGGACTTATGGCAAACGGCCCCCAAGGTGGAGGGAGCAGTTTCTACTTTAGCTAAGCGTACCACTATCCCGGTGGAGGATAGCTGTGCTTTTTCAGATCCTATGGATAAAAAATTAGAGGGTTACCTTAAGAAAATGTTTATTCAACAAGGTTTTATATTACAACCCCTTGCATGCATCGCGCCGATCACGGCTGCGGCAGCATTTTGGATTGAGTCTCTGGAAGAGAACCTTAGTTCAGCTACGCTGGACGACATTACGGACAGGCTTAGAGTCCTTAAACTAGCTAATTCATTCATTTCGGAGGCCGTAGTACATTTAACCAAACTTACGGCTAAGAATTCAGGATTCGCCATTCAGGCACGCAGAGCGCTGTGGCTAAAATCCTGGTCGGCTGATGTAACTTCTAAGTCCAAATTACTTAGTATACCTTTCAAGGGGCAAACTTTATTTGGGCCCGGTTTGAAAGAAATTATTGCTGACATTACAGGAGGTAAGGGCCACGCCCTACCTCAAGACAAAGCCAAAGCTAAGGCTAGACAGTCTAATTTTCGTCCCTTTCGGAATTTCAAAGCAGGAGCAGCGCCAACTTCCACTGCACCAAAACAGGGAGGAGCTGTTGCTCGTTACAGACAAGGCTGGAAGCCTAATCAGTCCTGGAACAAGGGCAAGCAGGCCAGTAAACCTGCTGCTGTCCCAAAGACAGCATGAACCGAGGGCCCCCGATCCGGGACCGGATCTAGTGGGGGGCAGACTCTCTCTCTTCGTCCAGGCTTGGGCAAGAGATGTCCAGGATCCCTGGGCGCTAGAGATCATATCTCAGGGATACCTTCTAGACTTCAAATCCTCTCCCCCAAGAGGGAGATTTCATCTGTCAAGGTTGTCAACAAACCAAATAAAGAAAGACGCGTTTCTACGCTGTGTACAAGATCTATTATTAATGGGAGTGATCCATCCGGTTCCGCGGTCGGAACAAGGACAAGGGTTTTACTCAAACCTATTTGTGGTTCCCAAAAAAGAGGGAACTTTCAGGCCAATCTTGGATTTAAAGATCCTAAACAAATTCCTAAGAGTTCCATCGTTCAAAATGGAAACTATTCGGACAATCTTACCCATGATCCAAGAGGGTCAGTACATGACCACAGTGGATTTAAAGGATGCTTACCTTCACATACCGATTCACAAAGATCATTACCGGTATCTAAGGTTTGCCTTCTTAAACAGGCATTACTAGTTTGTAGCCCTTCCATTCGGATTGGCTACGGCTCCAAGAATCTTTACAAGGGTTCTGGGTGCCCTTCTGGCGGTACTAAGACCGCGAGGAATTTCGGTAGCTCCGTACCTAGACGACATTCTGATACAAGCTTCAAGCTTTCAAACTGCCAAGTCTCATACAGAGTTAGTTCTGGCATTTCTAAGGTCGCACGGATGGAAAGTGAACGAAAAGAAGAGTTCTCTCTTTCCTCTCACAAGAGTTCCATTCTTGGGGACTCTTATAGATTCTGTAGAAATGAAGATTTATCTGACAGAAGACAGATTAACAAAGCTTCTAAATGCATGCCGTGTCCTTCATTCCATTCAACTCCCGTCAGTAGCTCAATGCATGGAGGTGATCGGCTTAATGGTAGCTGCAATGGACATAGTTCCCTTTGCACGCCTACATCTCAGACCGCTGCAATTGTGCATGCTGAGTCAGTGGAATGGGGATTACTCAGATTTGTCCCCCACTCTGAATCTGGATCAAGAGACCAGAAACTCTCTTCTATGGTGGTTTTCTCGGCCACATCTGTCCAGGGGGATGCCGTTCAGCAGGCCGGACTGGACAATTGTAACAACAGACGCCAGCCTTCTAGGTTGGGGCGCTGTCTGGAATTCTCTGAAGGCTCAGGGACAATGGAGTCAGGAGGAAAGTCTCCTGCCAATAAACATTCTGGAATTGAGAGCAGTTCTCAATGCCCTTCTAGCTTGGCCCCAGTTAAAGACTCGGGGGTTCATCAGGTTTCAGTCGGACAACATCACGACTGTAGCTTACATCAACCATCAAGGAGGGACAAGAAGCTCCCTAGCAATGATAGAAGTATCAAAGATAATTCGCTGGGCAGAGTCTCACTCTTGCCATCTGTCAGCAATCCACATCCCGGGAGTGGAGAACTGGGAGGCGGATTTCTTGAGTCGCCAGACTCTTCATCCGGGGGAGTGGGAACTTCATCCGGAGGTCTTTGCCCAAATACTTCAACGTTGGGGCAAACCAGAGATAGATCTCATGGCGTCTCGTCAGAACGCCAAACTTCCTCGCTACGGATCCAGATCCAGGGATCCGGGAGCGGTTCTGATAGATGCTTTGACAGCACTTTGGAACTTCAGGATGGCTTATGTGTTTCCACCCTTCCCGCTGCTTCCTCGTTTGATTGCCAAGATCAAACAGGAGAAAGCATCAGTGATTCTAATAGCGCCTGCATGGCGGCGCAGGACGTGGTATGCAGATCTAGTGGACATGTCATCCTGTCCGCCTTGGTCTCTACCTCTAAGACAGGACCTTCTGATTCAGGGTCCATTCAAACATCAAAGTCTAACTTCTCTGAAGCTGACTGCTTGGAAATTGAACGCTTGATTTTATCAAAACGTGGTTTTTCTGAGTCGGTTATTGATACCCTGATACAGGCTAGGAAGCCTGTTACCAGAAAGATTTACCATAAAATATGGCGTAAATACCTATTCTGGTGTGAATCCAAAGATTACTCCTGGAGTAAGGTTAGGATTCCAAGGATATTGTCTTTTCTACAAGAAGGTTTAGAAAAGGGTTTATCGGCTAGCTCATTAAAGGTACAGATTTCAGCTCTGTCCATCTTGTTTCACAGGCGTCTGTCAGAAAATTCAGACATCCAAGCCTTTTGTCAGGCTTTAACTAGGATCAAGCCTGTGTTTAAAACTGTTGCTCCGCCATGGAGTTTAAACTTAGTTCTTAACGTTTTACAGGGTGTTCCGTTTGAACCCCTTCATTCCATTGATATAAAATTGTTATCTTGGAAAGTTCTATTTTTAATGGCTATTTCCTCGGCTCGAAGAGTCTCTGAGTTATCAGCCCTACATTGTGATTCTCCTTATCTGATCTTTCACTCAGACAAGGTAGTTCTGCGTACTAAACCTGGGTTCTTACCTAAGGTAGTCACTAACAGGAATATCAATCAAGAGATTGTTGTTCCATCCTTGTGTCCAAATCCTTCTTCAAAGAAGGAACGTCTTCTACACAATCTGGATGTAGTTCGTGCCCTCAAGTTCTACTTGCAGGCAACTAAAGATTTTCGCCAAACTTCTTCCCTGTTTGTCGTTTATTCTGGACAGAGGAGAGGTCAAAAAGCTTCGGCTACCTCTCTCTCTTTTTGGCTTCGTAGCTTAATACGTTTAGCCTATGAGACTGCTGGACAGCAGCCTCCTGAAAGAATTACAGCTCATTCCACTAGAGCTGTGGCTTCCACTTGGGCCTTTAAGAATGAGGCCTCTGTTGAACAGATTTGCAAGGCTGCAACTTGGTCTTCGCTTCATACTTTTTCCAAATTTTACAAATTTGACACTTTTGCTTCTTCGGAGGCTATTTTTGGGAGAAAGGTTCTTCAGGCAGTGGTTCCTTCTGTATAATGAGCCTGCCTATCCCTCCCGTCATCCGTGTACTTTTGCTTTGGTATTGGTATCCCAGAAGTAATGATGACCCGTGGACTGATCACACATAACAGAAGAAAACATAATTTATGCTTACCTGATAAATTCCTTTCTTCTGTTGTGTGATCAGTCCACGGCCCGCCCTGTTTTTAAGGCAGGTGCATATTTTTTAAATTATAATTCAGTCACCACTACACCCTTGGTTTCTCCTTTCTCGTTGGTCTTTGGTCGAATGACTGGAGGTGACGTAGAGGGGAGGAGCTATATAGCAACTCTGCTGGGTGAATCCTCTTGCACTTCCTGTAGGGGAGCAGCTAATATCCCAGAAGTAATGATGACCCGTGGACTGATCACACAACAGAAGAAAGGAATTTATCAGGTAAGCATAAATTATGTTTTTATGGGGGACAGAAATATTTTTCCACATGAAATAGTAGATAATCATGTAATGGAACATATTGTGTTTTTCTTTTGTTTATACAAAACTATTTAAGAAATCATATAAAACATATACAGTACACTAAAATGATGGTACTGATCTTTTCTTTCGGCAAAAAGCAAATACTCTGGGTTGGATTTTTACAGATTGACAAAATGTGACTGGCAGACTAGCCAGATACCTTCAATCTTGTCAACCTTTGAAAGTTAGAAATTTCTCATACACCAATACCTTATTTCATGCCATTGCAAGCTGGGCCAGCAATTTAAATATTCTCTCTTTTATTTATTTATTTTTACCTGATTGTTACATCTGTTTTGGAGCAATAAGTAGTTAAAGGGACAGTCTACTCTAGAATTTTTATTGTTAAGCAAGATAGATAATCCCTTTATTAACTATTCCCCAGTTTTCATAACCAACATGGTTATTTTTTTTTTTATATATATATATATATATATATATAATATATATATATATATATATATATATATATATATATATATATATATATAGTATAATATTTTTTTTATTGTATTGAAATCACAGCTTACAAGTCAAATAACGCAACATTCAGTTTGTTACAGTAAAATATATATACACTTGAAAGAGGTTATGGTAGTTGAGAATACACTTAAACAGTTTACTACACATGGTATAGTTGTGGTGTAGGGTCTGGTATATCACAGTGGAGACAAGAAATCCTTTGTATCGCTAAGCATAAGCAGTGATCAATAGTTAGACATTGTCTTGTTCTCCATTCATTAATCACAGTTCATTTCCTCTTCAAGTAGCTTAGTCAATTATATCATCATGGAGATATTAACTTAAACTGCAATTAAAGGTGCATATATAAAAGAGAGGAAAGATAAAAGGGGGAGAGACAGGAACAAAATTAGGAAAGGGGGAAAAGGGTGCCGCAGATAATAAGGTTTAAGGCGGAGGTGGGTTAGCAGAATTTAAGGGTATTAGGTTTGATCAGAGTGTGGTTTGTTACGAGCGTTTGAAGTTGGGGCAATTGAGATATATAGGGAGGTGTGGTTTTAGAGATTATTCATAATTGGGGGTCGGGATGAGTGGTACATGGATTCCCAGTAAAATTTAATATTGTGAAAGAATGTGTATTTATTTCTCTTGTAGTAACCATATTCTTCGAGTGTTATGAGTTCATCTGTTTTATTTAGCCACATTTCTAGTGTTGGTATTTAGAAACATAGAATTTGACGGTAGATAAGAACCAAAAAGGCCCATCAAGTCTACCCATATTACATGTTACATTTTCCTTAGGATAGCCTTATGCATGTCCCAGGCATTTTTAAATTCCTTTACAGTCTTTGTGTTTACCACCTCAAATGGAAGTTTATTCCATGAATCCACCACCCTTTCTGTAAAAAAATGCTTCCTCAAATTTCTCCTGAATCTACTACCCTCTAACTTTAGATTGTGAAAAATGCTTTCAGCTTCTATTTTATTAAGTCCCTTCATATATTTGAAGGTTTCTATCATGTCACCTCTTTCCCTTCTATCCTCTAAACTATACATATTTAGATCATAGAGTCTTTCTTTGTATGTTTTATATTTTAGACCATGTACCATTTTAGTAGCCCTCCTTTGGACAGCTTCTAGTTTATTTATATCTGTCTGAAGATATGGTCTCCAGAACTGTACACTGTATTCCATATTTGGTCTAACTAATGATCTGTAAAGTGGCATAAGAACCTTGCTATTTCTGCTACTAAAACCTCTTCCAATGCAACCAAGCATTTGACTGGCCTTGCTGGCTGCACTGCGGCATTGTGTACCAAATTTTAAATCATCTGAAATAATAATTCCCAAATCCCTTTCTTCTTTAATTACAGTCAGTAATGTACCATTGAGACTATAATTGGCCTTTGGGTTTTTGGATCCTCTATGCATAATTTTTCTCTTGGTAATATTAAATTTCAGATTCCATTTATTTGTCCAGTCCTCTAGTTTATTAATATCACAGTTCATTTGATCAACTCCTCCTGGAACATCTACCCTGTTACAAATTTTTGTATCATCAGCAAACAAGCAAACCTTCACCTTAAGCCCACTTCCAATATCACTTATGAACATGTTAAACAAAACAGGCCCAAGAACTGACCCTTGGGGAACACCACTAGTAACTGATGCCTCATTTGAATGTACTCCATTAATTGAAACCCTCTGTCGTCTATCTTTAAGCCAGCATTCTACCCACTTAACAATCTTAGCATCTATTCCAAGGCAATACATTTTGTGAATAAGTTTGTTGTGTGGGACGGTGTCAAATGCTTTGCTAAAGTCTAGATATGCAACATCTACGGCTCCTCCCTGGTCTATTATTTTAGTTACATGGTCAAAGAAATCAATTAGATTAGTCAGGCATGATCTTCCAGCAGTGAAACCATGCTGTCCTTTGTCTTCTAAGTTGTTTGTCTGAATGAAAGATACAAGTCTTTCCTTTAAAAGAGTTTCCATTAATTTCCCTGCAATTGAGGTCAAACTGACTGGCTTATAGTTAGCAGAATCTTCCCTACTACCCTTTTTATGAAGAGGGACTACATTGGCAATTTTCCAGTCTTTTGGAACAACTCCTGTTAGAAGTGACTGATTAAATAAATCAGCTAATGGAGTAGCTATTACGGATCGAAGTTCTTTTAGAACTCTTGGATGAATATTATCTGGACCCACAGCCTTATTAACTTTTATTTTTGATAAAGCCCTTGAAACCTCTTCCTCTGTAAAAAGAAAAGTACTACTCACATTATTATTTACAGTAACATCCCTTAATAGAATCTCACTATCTTTACCATCTGTTGTAAAGTCTGAACAAAAGTAATCATTTAAACAGTTTGCTATTTGTTTATCTTCTTCCAATACTCTATCCAAGGTTTTGTCACCGTTTTTTACAGATTGTGCTATTTTCTCTTCTGCATCAGCTTTAGCCTTTCTGATTAACTGCTTTGTCATCTTTTGATGGGTTCTCCATTTTTCTTTATCCTCTTCTGAGCCAGTGAGTTTGAATTTTTTATAGACTGTCTTTTTTGTCTTAACTGCATGTGCTACTTCTCTTGAAAACCATTTGCTGTGATTTCCAGTGTAGGGCTATTAGCAGTTTTGCACTGTTGATACAAATTCTCAGCAGTGTTGCTCTTATTTTACAGCTTAGTGGTGGGTGCTCATTTAGTAAAACAATTGTAGGGGTTAATTCAAATTCTTGTTCTGTGAGTGTTTGAACGGCATTTTCTATGCTGTGCCAAAAGGGGATTAATTGCCACCACATATGTAATATGTTTCCTTGCGTGGCGCATTCTCTCCAACAAAATGCTGAAGAGGTTTAATATATGTTTTTATGTCTGGGTCAGGTACCAGCGGAGAAGAATTTTAAAGTTTAGTTCAAGAATTTTTTGAGATGTGGAAGATTTGCGTGTATTTTGAAAGAGCTTTTGCCATTGTTTAGTGTCTAGTTCCATGCTTAGTTCACGGTGCCATTGAGTTGTATAAGTAGGGAGAGAGAGGGATTGGGCATTATGTAATAGGGATTTCACTAGCGAGAGAGTGCTCTTAGATATTGCACCTGAAAGGCAAATTTGTTCTAGGGGGGTTGGAGGTCTAAGTAGATATTTTTTATGAGGAGATGTGTGGATGAAGTGGTGAAGTTGAGAGTATTTTAGCCAAGTTGATGTAGGTCAGTTCTATTTTTTTAGTTTACCTTGATCTAATAGATTGGCGATGGGTACTGAGTCTAGAAGCTCTTGGACTCTATGTTCTTTTTTGTAAGTCTCATACCCTCCCAAGAATTCTATGTTTGGAAAGACCGGTGTGAGTGGAGAGGTTGATGACGAGAGGGTCGGGTTTGTCTTGAGCAAGTAATCCCAGGTACTGTAAATATGTCTATATAGGGGGGAAGAAGTGCATGGGGGTGTACGCCTGGGTTTAGGAAGCCAGCAGAGGGATTCCGTTGTGGGAGATCTGAGGAGTTGGGAATCTAGTGCTATCCAGGCCTTGGACTTTTCTCTGCAGTGCCAATAAAGTATTCTTTGGACGATTGTTCCATGGTAGTATGTGTGTATGTTCGGTAGACCTAGGCCTCTGTTTTATAATGATCTATACATTGTGTTTTTGTTAATACGAGGTCAGGTCTTGCCCCAGATGAAGGCGTTTATTGACTTTTAGATGTTGGAGGAAGGATTTTGGCAGCACTATTTGCATTGCTTGTAATATATATAAGATTTTAGGTAGAATAGTCATTTTAACGTATTGTATCCTTCCCCACCAAGAGAGGGGTTTATCTTTCCAAGTAGAGAAGGAGTGTTGTATCGATTTCAATAATGGGGTGTAGTTTAGGGGGAATAGTCGCTCATTGTTTGGAGATAGCACCACCCCCGGGTATTTCAGGTGTGAGGTCTGGAGTTTGAGAGGGCATATGTGTTTTAAACCTGCAAAATCTGTGGGGCTCATGGATACATTTAGTATTTCTGATTTATTGTAATTGATGAGGAAGTGGAAAAAGCTACTACATTTATCAAATTCTGAGATTAAGACTGGGAGGAAAAGAGTAGGGGAGGAGAGAGTTAGCAGGATATCGTCTGCGAACATGGCGAGTTTGTGAGATTGTGTGCCGACTTTGAGTCCCTGAATGTTAGGGTTATGTCGAATGCGGTTTGCTAAAACTTCCATGGTAAGTATAAAGAGGAGAGGGGAAAGGGGGCAGCCCTGTCGGGTGCCATTATTAATAGGGAAGCTTTGTGAGAGGACTCCGTTTGTTCGCACTTTACCTGTGGGGCTCGTGTAAAAGTGCAATAGTCGTTGTATCATGATATTGCCAAATCCAAAATGTTTAAGGGTACTATGTAGGAATTTCCAGTTAAGCCTATCAAAGGCTTTCTCTGCATCAGTAGAGACTAGGATGGCGGGGATTTGTTGCGTATTCCACTAGGTGTAATAAACGGATTGTGTTATCTCTGGCCTCTCTGAGGGTGGATAACATTTTGTTGATACGCTGTGCAAGGATTTTTGCGTAGATTTTAATATTCCCATTTAATAGAGAAATAGGGCGATAATTACCTGGCTCTGTAGGGGATTTCCCAGGTTTGGGGATAACCGATATATGTGATTCTAATAGATTTGATGAAAAGCGGTCAGTGTCATCAAGAGAGTTAAATAGATTTGTGAGGTGTGGGATTAGGAAATGTTTGTAATATAAAGTAGATAGTCCATCTGGTCCGGGGCTTTTGTGTAGGGTGGGTATTTTTAATCGCTGAGGCAACTTCCTGTGCGGTGATTGGTTTATCTAGTTGTTTAGCTATACTATCCGGCAGTGTTGGCAAATCAGATTCAATGATGTACTGGTCTATTTCTGTAGGGTTAGTCGATGTGGCTGATTGAGGGATATTGTAGAGTTTATTGTTGAAGTCTCTGAAAGTGTTAGCAATGGGCCTACTGTCGTATATATGGTTTGTGGGGTCTGTTGGGGAGGCCAGTTTACTATTGTAATTGTTTGTACGGGTCTTAAAGGCTCTTGCGAGAAGGGAACCTGCTTTGTTGCCCTCAGTAAAGTATAGTTTTCTAAGGCGCAGTGCTTTTATATGTGCTTCTTTATTTAACAATTCATTTAATTCTTTCCTAGCCTTAAGTAGTTGTGTGGCACAGTGCTGATCTGTAGGTGTTAGCATATGTGTGGCTTCCAAGCTACGGAGTTGTTGAAGTAGACAATTATAGTGTTTGTTATAATTTTTTGTTCAAATGGATTTTTGTTTTATGAATTTGCCACGGATTACAGCCTTATGTGCTTCCCATGTTAAGCTACTGGAAGAAGAAGATATTGTATTATGTTGGAAATAGTCAGTGTGCGCAAAAGTTTCTCCATAATAGGGGGTTGATGTAGTAAGTTTTCGTCTAGCATGGGTCTATGAGGGGTTTATCAGTCCAAGTTATGGAGATTGAGACCATAGAATGGTCCGACCAAGGTGTTGGGAGGATCTCTGATGATTGTGCTAGTGGCAGGCTGTTCTGGTCTAAGTAGATGTAATCCAATCTTGAATAGGACTTACAGGGGTTAGAGTAGAATGTGTAAGTTTTCTGTGAGGGGTGGTGCAGTCTCTAGACATCTAGAAGGGTTGCCTTGCATATAGAATTTGATATGGCTCATAAGGAGCTTCTGGGTATGGCTCCCCTTTCATTGGAACAGTCCAAAGGTGGTTCCATAGCTATATTGTGGTCTCCTGCAAAGATTATAGTTCCTTTGGCTATTCACATCATTTCTCTAATAACCCTTTTAATAAAGCGGGTTTGGCCTGTATTCGCACCATATATGTTCACTAGGGTAAGAGGGCGGTTATATAGGGTCCCTATCAAGATTATTTATCTCCCTTCATTATCTGTGAGTTTGTGTGACTTGGAATGGTGTGTTGCGGTGAAAGAGGATACCCATTCTGTTTCGTTTTGCGCTATTTGAATTAAAATAGCCTATTGGGAAGTTTCTAGATGAAAATTTAGGTTCCAAGGTTTTAAGAAAGTGTGTCTCCTGTATGAAGACAATATCTCCTTTATGTTTGTAGAACCAGTTTAAGGCTATAGATCTTTTTGTTGGGGAGTTTTGTCCCTTAACATTTTGGGTTATTATTGTAATTTCAGGTGTATTCATGGTGTGGAATAAGATGGAGATCATGTGGATCTGAAAAGGGTATAAGTAGGGTAGGAGTGCATGGAAGGATGGGAGCTTGTGTGAATTGTCACTTTTTGCAGCTGGTTCAGCGAGGTTGGCGGTATAGTGTGTAAAGGAAAGTTTGTAGGTAGAACTAAATCTTTATGTTGTGTGTTAAGGGTTGTAAGCTTACCAGTATATTTCATCTTGTAGGCGGGGGGGGGGGGGGTTAGAGACAGTAAGAGGTATAGGAGGAAAAGGAGGTATCGTCTGCGGACAAACAGGGGAGAAACAAGTAAATAGAACAATAAAACCAAAACACAATAACATTACATATAAACAGTAAACATAACTGAATACAATACTTAAAACAGTATTTCTTTCCTAAGACATGGAGAGTCCACAACATCATTCCAATTACTAGTGGAAATATCACTCCTGGCCAGCAGGAGGAGGCAAAGAGCACCACAGCAAAGCTGTTAAGTGGCACTCCCCTGCCAATAATTCCCAGTCATTCTCTTTGCCTATGTCAATGGAGGAGGTGAAGTTTGGTGTCTAAAGAAATTAATTCCTTTTTGGGTACTTTTCCCTGCAAGCAAGGATTTGGGTTTAGCTGAGTCCACATCAATCTCTTCAGTAGAGTAGTGGTGGCTTTTAAGCAGTTAGGAAGTTGTGAGGTGGTCCTTACTTTGTTTCCTAACATATTGCTGCCCTAGTTATAGAAAGCCAGAGTTGGTTACTCTGTTCTTTCTTTTTTCTACAGGTCTCTATAAGGAGTGTCCTTTCACACCTTGTAAGCTGTCGTCCTGCCTGACAGCTGGATTGCAGGTAAGTGCTTTTGTCTTTTAGGTAGAGACTTGCACTTAATGAAGAATATCTGCAACTTTTATTGAGACATGTTGTATCCTTTATACAGGATATTTATAGGCAGGGTTTAGGCACTGTATTGTGACTTATGCTTCCTCTGTGAAAGTGGAGATTAAGGGGTTAATTATTTAGTAATAAGGCATTTCCCTCATTGTGTTCCTTTTTGTGGCTCATATATTTTATATTCATATGGGTTTATGAATAGTAGGAGTTTATGTGCTAGGGACTGTTGCGGTTAAACTGTCTCTTAGAAAAGCGCGCTTTTTATTTTAGCTGCACAGTTTCTAGTTAAAAAGGTCATGTGGCCTGCTTTTCCGCTTCAGTGTGTTAAGCGGAGCGGCGTCTTCTCTGTTGCCGGCATCTCTGGGGTTCCCTCGTTTCTTTTTGGCATATTTCAAAACGGAGGTCAGGTGGTAAGACACCTCAGTCAGGCTGAGGTGTGGAGGTCCCGATTTAGTTTTTGTTAGCTTGGGATACGTAGCGTTAAACGCTCTGAGGTACTTTAAGTGACAGTACCAATTTAAAATTATTTAATAAAATTTCTCAATTTAATTTTGGGGTTTTTCTTATTGAATATTATGGACATGGAGCAAGACTCTGTGTCTTTTGACAAATGCTTACTATGCATTGAGGCACAAATTGTTTTGCCTATGCAATTCTGTGCTGCATGCTTAGCTAGAACTCTTGAATGTAAAGATAGATTGTTGCCCTCTGAGCCCAATGTCTCTCAGGATAATGCTGTTCAGGCAATGCCACAGCTTTCTCCTCAAATGTCCCAAGCCTTAATGGCATCACATACAGTGCCCTGCAGTTCCTCTCAGCCTCCTGGAGGAGTTTATGTGCCATCAGATTTTGCGGCTCAGATATCTTCTGTGATATCTGCGGCATTATCTGCTTTTCCCATGTTGGGGAAGCCCAAGAGGAAATCTACAAAATTTTCAGAGTGTAAGGTGTCTGTTCCGTCTGCTACTACGCAGGTTGTCCTCTGTCATAAGTCTGATGGGGAGGTGAAATCTCAGATTCGAACAGTATAATTCCTTCATCTGATACTGAAGAAGTTAACTTCAGATTTAAGCTTGAACACCTTTGTGTACTGTTAAAGGAGGTATTGGCTACTTTGGATGACTCCGATACTTCTGTCCTTGTCAACCCTAAGAAATCTAGTAAACTTAATAAATACTATGATGTTCCTTCCTCTGTGGAAGCATTTCCTGTTCCAGACCGTGTGACGGAGATTATTTCACAGAAATGGGAGAAGCCAGGGATACCTTTCTCCCCGTCTCCCGTTTTTAAAAAGATGTTTCCTGTTGCTGACTCCATTAAAGATTCATGGCGCACTGTGCCTAAAGTAGAAGGGGCTATTTCTACTCTGGCGATGACGATCCCTATAGAGGATAGCTGCTCTTTTAAGGATCCCATGGACAAGAAGCTTGAGGCTTATTTGAAAAAAAAAGTATGTTCATCAGGGTCTTCAATGGCAACCTGCAGTTTGTATTGTCACAGTAGCAAGTTCTGCATCTTATTAGTGCGATGCCTTGTCTGAATCAATTTTAGTAGAAACTCTGATAGGATTAAGGCTCTCAAACTAGCCAATTTCTTTATTTCTGATGCTAACATGCAAGTTATTAGACTGGGAGCCAAGATGTCTGGCTTCACTGTCCTATCCTGCAGGGCTTTGTGGCTAAAAGCTTGGCCAGCTGATGTTACCTCCAAGTCCAAGCTTCTGGCGTTTTCTTACAAGGGTAAAACTTTGTTTGGACCTGGTCTGGCAGAAATAATTTCTGATATTACGGGTGGAAAAGGGCCTTTTCTACCACAAGACAAGAAGAACAAAGGACATCAAAGTAATTTCTTCTGTTATGTGTGATCAGTCCACGGGTCATCATTACTTCTGGGATATAACTCCTCCCCAACAGGAAATGCAAGAGGATTCACCCAGCAGAGCTGCATATAGCTCCTCCCCTCTACGTCACTCCCAGTCATTCTCTTGCACCCAACGACTAGATAGGATGTGTGAGAGGACTATGGTGATTATACTTAGTTTTTATAACTTCAATCAAAAGTTTGTTATTTTACAATAGCACCGGAGCGTGTTATTGCCTCTCTGGCAGAGTTTGAAGAAGAATCTACCAGAGTTTTTACTATGATTTTAACCGGAGTAGTTAAGATCATATTGCTGTTTCTCGGCCATCTGAGGGAGGTAAAAGCTTCAGATCAGGGGACAGCGGGCAGATGAATCTGCATTGAGGTATGTAGCAGTTTTTATTTTCTGAATGGAATTGATGAGAAAATCCTGCCATACCGTTATAATGACATGTATGTATACTCTACACTTCAGTATTCTGGGGATGGTACTTCACTGGAATTACTCTGTAAAAAGTACATTAAACCTTTTAATAGGTATTTATTATGTTAAACGTTTTTGCTGGAATGTAGAATCGTTTGCATTTTCTGAGGTACTGAGTGAATAAATGTTTGGGCATTATTTTTCCACTTGGCAGTTGCTTGTTTTAATTGTGACAGTTTCGTTTCTCTCTCACTGCTGTGTGTGAGGGGGAGGGGCCGTTTTTGGCGCTCTTTGCTACGCATCAAAAATTTCCAGTCAGTTACTCTTGTATTTCCTGCATGATCCGGTTCATCTCTAACAGAACTCAGGGGTCTTCAAACTTCTTTGAAGGGAGGTAGATTCTCTCAGCAGAGCTGTGAGACTTATATATTGACTGTGATTAAAAACGTTGCTCTGTAATTTTTACGTTTCAAATTTAATTATTGTTACTTTACTAATGGGAACAAACCTTTGCTAAAAGTTGTGTTGTTTTCAAGGATTGATGCTATAACAGTTTTTCAGTTCATTATTTCAACTGTCATTTAATCGTTTAGTGCTTCTTTGAGGCACAGTACGTTTTTGTTAAATAAGATTGTAACCAAGTTGCAAGTTTATTTGCTAGTGTGTTAAACATGTCTGATTCAGAGGAAGATACCTGTGTCATTTGTTCCAATGCCAAGGTGGAGCCCAATAGAAATTTATGTACTAACTGTATTGATGCTACTTTAAATAAAAGCCAATCTGTACAAATTGAACAAATTTCACCAAACAGCGAGGGGAGAGTTATGCCGACTAACTCGCCTCACGTGTCAGTACCTGCATCTCCCGCCCGGGAGGTGCGTGATATTGTGACGCCTAGTACATCTGGGCGGCCATTACAGATAACATTACAAGATATGGCTACTGTTATGACTGAAGTTTTGGCTAAATTACCAGAACTAAGGGGCAAGCGTGATCACTCTGGGGTGAGAACAGAGTGCGCTGATAATACTAGAGCCATGTCTGATACTGCGTCACAGCTTGCAGAGCATGAGGACGGAGAGCTTCATTCTGTGGGTGACGGTTCTGATCCAAACAGATTGGATTCAGATATTTCAAATTTTAAATTTAAATTGGAGAACCTCCGTGTATTACTAGGGGAGGTTTTAGCGGCTCTTAATGATTGTAACACTGTTGCAATACCAGAGAAATTGTGTAGGTTGGATAAATACTTTGCGGTACCGGCGAGTACTGACGTTTTTCCTATACCTAAGAGACTAACTGAAATTGTTACTAAGGAGTGGGATAGACCCGGTGTGCCGTTCTCACCCCCTCCAATATTTAGAAAGATGTTTCCAATAGACGCCACCACACGGGACTTATGGCAAACGGTCCCTAAGGTGGAGGGAGCAGTTTCTACTTTAGCTAAGCGTACCACTATCCCGGTGGAGGATAGCTGTGCTTTTTCAGATCCAATGGATAAAAAATTAGAGGGTTACCTTAAGAAAATGTTTGTTCAACAAGGTTTTATATTGCAACCCCTTGCATGCATCGCGCCGATTACGGCTGCGGCAGCATTTTGGATGGAGTCTCTGGAAGAGAACCTTAGTTCAGCTACGCTGGACGACATTACGGACAGGCTTAGAGTCCTTAAACTAGCTAATTCATTCATTTCGGAGGCCGTAGTACATTTAACCAAACTTACGGCTAAGAACTCAGGATTCGCCATTCAGGCACGTAGGGCGCTGTGGCTAAAATCCTGGTCAGCTGATGTAACTTCTAAGTCCAAATTACTTAATATACCTTTCAAAGGGCAAACTTTATTTGGGCCCGGTTTGAAAGAAATTATCGCTGACATTACAGGAGGTAAGGGCCACGCCCTGCCTCAAGACAAAGCCAAAGCTAAGGCTAGACAGTCTAATTTTCGTCCCTTTCGGAATTTCAAAGCAGGAGCAGCACCAACTTCCACTGCACCAAAACAGGAAGGAGCCGTTGCTCGTTACAGACAAGGCTGGAAACCTAACCAGTCCTGGAACAAGGGCAAGCAGGCCAGGAAACCTGCTGCTGCCCCTAAGACAGCATGAATCGAGGGCCCCCGATCCGGGACCGGATCTAGTGGGGGGCAGACTCTCTCTCTTCGCCCAGGCTTGGGCAAGAGATGTTCAGGATCCCTGGGCGCTAGAGATCATATCTCAGGGATACCTTCTAGACTTCAAATTCTCTCCCCCAAGAGGGAGATTTCATCTGTCAAGGTTGTCAACAAACCAGATAAAGAAAGAAGCGTTTCTACGCTGTGTACAAGATCTGTTATTAATGGGAGTGATCCATCCGGTTCCGCGGTCGGAACAAGGACAAGGGTTTTACTCAAACCTGTTTGTGGTTCCCAAAAAAGAGGGAACTTTCAGGCCAATCTTGGATTTAAAGATCCTAAACAAATTCCTAAGAGTTCCATCGTTCAAAATGGAAACTATTCGGACAATCTTACCCATGATCCAAAAGGGTCAGTACATGACCACAGTGGATTTAAAGGATGCTTACCTTCACATACCGATTCACAAAGATCATTACCGGTATCTAAGGTTTGCCTTCTTAGACAGGCATTACCAGTTTGTAGCTCTTCCATTCAGATTGGCTACGGCTCCAAGAATCTTCACAAAGGTTCTGGGTGCCCTTCTGGCGGTACTAAGACCGCGAGGAATTTCGGTAGCTCCGTACCTAGACGACATTCTGATACAAGCTTCAAGCTTTCAAACTGCCAAGTCTCATACAGAGTTAGTTCTGGCATTTCTAAGGTCGCATGGATGGAAAGTGAACGAAAAGAAGAGTTCTCTCTTTCCTCTCACAAGAGTTCCATTCTTGGGGACTCTTATAGATTCTGTAGAAATGAAGATTTATCTGACAGAAGACAGATTAACAAAGCTTCTAAATGCATGCCGTGTCCTTCATTCCATTCAACTCCCGTCAGTAGCTCAATGCATGGAGGTGATCGGCTTAATGGTAGCAGCAATGGACATAGTACCCTTTGCACGTCTACATCTCAGACCGCTGCAATTGTGCATGCTGAGTCAGTGGAATGGGGATTACTCAGACTTGTCCCCTACTCTGAATCTGGATCAAGAGACCAGAAACTCTCTTCTATGGTGGCTTTCTCGGCCACATCTGTCCAGGGGGATGCCATTCAGCAGGCCGGATTGGACAATTGTAACAACAGACGCCAGCCTACTAGGTTGGGGCGCTGTCTGGAATTCTCTGAAGGCTCAGGGACAATGGAATCAGGAGGAAAGTCTCCTACCAATAAACATTCTGGAATTGAGAGCAGTTCTCAATGCCCTTCTGGCTTGGCCCCAGTTAAAAACTCGGGGGTTCATCAGGTTTCAGTCGGACAACATCACGACTGTAGCTTACATCAACCATCAAGGAGGGACAAGAAGCTCCCTAGCAATGATGGAAGTATCAAAGATAATTCGCTGGGCAGAGTCTCACTCTTGCCACCTGTCAGCAATCCACATCCCGGGAGTGGAGAACTGGGAGGCGGATTTCTTGAGTCGCCAGACTTTTCATCCGGGGGAGTGGGAACTTCATCCGGAGGTCTTTGCCCAAATACTTCGACGTTGGGGCAAACCAGAGATAGATCTCATGGCGTCTCGCCAGAACGCCAAACTTCCTCGCTACGGGTCCAGATCCAGGGATCCGGGAGCGGTTCTGATAGATGCTTTGACAGCACCTTGGAACTTCGGGATGGCTTATGTGTTTCCACCCTTCCCGCTGCTTCCTCGATTGATTGCCAAAATCAAACAGGAGAGAGCATCAGTGGTTCTAATAGCGCCTGCATGGCCACGCAGGACTTGGTATGCAGATCTAGTGGACATGTCATCCTGTCCGCCTTGGTCTCTACCTCTAAGACAGGACCTTCTGATTCAGGGTCCATTCAAACATCAAAGTCTAACTTCTCTGAAGCTGACTGCTTGGAAATTGAACGCTTGATTTTATCAAAACGTGGTTTTTCTGAGTCGGTTATTGATACCCTGATACAGGCTAGGAAGCCTGTTACCAGAAGGATTTACCATAAGATATGGCGTAAATACCTATACTGGTGCGAATCCAAAGGTTACTCCTGGAGTAAGGTTAGGATTCCTAGGATATTGTCCTTTCTACAAGAAGGTTTAGAAAAGGGTTTATCGGCTAGTTCATTAAAGGGACAGATCTCAGCTCTGTCCATCTTGTTGCACAGGCGTCTGTCAGAAAATCCAGACGTCCAGGCCTTTTGTCAGGCTTTAGCTAGAATCAAGCCTGTGTTTAAAACTGTTGCTCCGCCATGGAGTTTAAACCTTGTTCTTAACGTTCTACAAGGAGTTCCGTTTGAACCCCTTCATTCCATTGATATAAAGTTGTTATCTTGGAAAGTGTTATTTTTAATGGCTATTTCTTCGGCTCGGAGAGTCTCTGAGTTATCAGCTTTACATTGTGATTCTCCTTATTTGATTTTTCATTCAGATAAGGTAGTTCTGCGTACTAAACCTGGGTTCTTACCTAAGGTAGTCACTAACAGGAACATCAATCAAGAGATCGTGGTTCCTTCCCTGTGCCCGAATCCTTCTTCAAAGAAGGAACGTCTTCTACACAATCTGGATGTAGTTCGTGCCCTCAAGTTCTACTTGCAGGCAACTAAGGATTTTCGACAAACGTCTTCCCTGTTTGTCGTGTACTCTGGTCAGAGGAGAGGTCATAAGGCTTCGGCTACCTCTCTCTCCTTCTGGCTTCGTAGCATAATTCGTTTAGCCTATGAGACTGCTGGACAGCAGCCTCCTGAAAGAATTACAGCTCATTCTACTAGAGCTGTGGCTTCCACTTGGGCCTTTAAGAATGAGGCCTCTGTTGAACAGATTTGCAAGGCTGCAACTTGGTCTTCGCTTCATACTTTTTCCAAATTTTACAAATTTGACACTTTTGCTTCTTCGGAGGCTATTTTTGGGAGAAAGGTTCTTCAGGCAGTGGTTCCTTCTGTATAATGAGCCTGCCTATCCCTCCCGTCATCCGTGTACTTTTGCTTTGGTATTGGTATCCCAGAAGTAATGATGACCCGTGGACTGATCACACATAACAGAAGAAAACATAATTTATGCTTACCTGATAAATTCCTTTCTTCTGTTGTGTGATCAGTCCACGGCCCGCCCTGTTTTTTAAGGCAGGTAAATATTTTTTAAATTATACTCCAGTCACCACTTCACCCTTGGTTTCTCCTTTCTCGTTGATTCTTGGTCGAATGACTGGGAGTGACGTAGAGGGGAGGAGCTATATGCAGCTCTGCTGGGTGAATCCTCTTGCATTTCCTGTTGGGGAGGAGTTATATCCCAGAAGTAATGATGACCCGTGGACTGATCACACAACAGAAGAAAGGAATTTATCAGGTAAGCATAAATTATGTTTTTCATTCCTTTCGTAACTTCAAAGGTCAAAAGTCTTCCTCTCCCTCTTCCAAGCAGGAGCAGTCCAAGTCTTCTTGGAAACCCATTCAGTCTTGGAACAAGGGGAAGCAATCAAAGAAACCTGCAGCTAAAGTCAGCATGAAGGGTCGGTCCCCGGTCCGGGAATCTGATCAGGTGGGGTGCAGACTTTCCTTGTTTTGTCAACAATGGATACGAGATGTTCCAGATCCTTGGGCTGTGAACATAGTATCTCAGGGCTACAGAATAGAATTCAAATCTCTCCCTCCCAGGGGCAGATTCCACCTCTCAAGATTATCTGCAGATCAGGTAAAAAGAGAGGCATTCTTGAACTGCGTTCTGGACCTTTTCTCCATGGGAGTGATTGTTCCAGTTCCACTAAGAGAACAGGGTCTAGGATTTTACTCAAATCTGTTTGTGGCTCCCAAAAAAGAGGGAACTTTTCGACCCATTTTAGATCTGGAGTGTCTCAACAAATTTCTCAGGGTACCGTCCTTCAAAATGGAAACCATTCGTTCCATTCCTTCTTTGGTCCAAGAGGGTCAGTTCATGACGACCATAGACCTGAAGGACGCATAACTTTATTTTCCCATCCACAGGGATCATCACAAATTCTTGAGGTTCGCTTTTCTAGACAAGCACTTTCAATTTGTGGCTCTTCCGTTTGGCCTTTCCACAGCTCCCAGAATTTTCTCAATGGTTCTGGGGGCTCTCTTGGCAGTAGTCAGGTCTCGGGGAATTGCAGTGGCACCCTACCTGGACGACATATTGGTTCAAGCGCCATTATTTCAACAAGCAAACTCATACAGAGATGTTGTTGTCTTTTCTACATTTTCACAGATGGAAAGTGAATCTGGAAACGAGTTCTCTTGTTCCAGCTACAAGGGTGGTTTTCTTAAGGACCATAATAGATTCCCTATCTATGAAATTTTTTCTGACAGAGGTCAGGAAATCCAAAATTCTCTCTTCTTGCCTCTCTCTACAGTCTACTGTTCGGCCATCAGTGGCTCAATGTATGGAGGTAATTGGTCTGATGGTCGCTCCCATGGACATCATTCCCTTTTGCTCGATTTCATTTGAGAGCTCTGCAATTATGCATGCTCAGACAATGGAATGGATACCATTTGGATCTGCCTCGGAGGATAGATCTAGACCAGTCAACAAGAGATTCTCTCCTGTGGTGGCTTTCTCAGAAGCATCTTTCTTAGGGCACATGCTTCCGGAGACCTTCATGGGTGATTGTGACCACGGACGCCAGCCTGCTAGGCTGGGGAGCAGTCTGGGACTCGTTAAAGGTGCTCTCCCCATAAACATCTTGGAGTTGAGAACGATTTACAATGCTCCGATGGCTTGGCCTCAATTGTCCTTAGCCCAGTTTATCAGGTTCCAGTCGGACAACATCACCTCAGTGGCTTACATCAACCACCAGGGAGGAACTCGCAGTTCCTTAGCCATAAAGGAGGTGGCACGGATTATTCAGTGGGTGGAAACTCACAATGGTTGTCTATCTGCCATCCACATTCCAGGAGTGGACAACTGGTAGGCGGATTTCCTGAGCAGACAGACTTTTTTCATCCCGGGGAGTGGACTCTCCATCCGTATGTGTTCTCCAGGTTAACGCCGGAGTTGGATCTGATGGCGTCTCGTCAAAACAACCAAGCTTCCAAGGTACGGTTCAAGTTCAAGAGATCCTCAGGTCGCTCTGATAGATGCTCTGGCGTTCCCTTGGGATTTCGGTCTAGCTTATCTGTTTCCTCCGTTTGCGCTCCTTCTACGATTCATTGCTCGTGTCAAACCAGAGAGAGCGTCTGTAATTCTAATAGCTCCTGCATGGCCTCGCAGGATCTGGTATGCAGACCTAGTGAAGATGTCATCTCTGCCACCTTGGAGGTTGCCTCTGAGGAAGGACCTTCTAACACAGGGTCCATTCCTCCATCCAAATCTTGTTTCTCTGAAGCTGACTGCTTGGAGATTGAACGCTTAGTTCTGGCTAAACGTAGGTTTTCTGAGTCGGTCATAGAGAGAGTTCCATAGTTCTTGTACACATTTGTATTTCTCTTTGCTACATTCTGACTATTTTATATTTGGTCCAAATTGTATTTACATTTTGTAACAGTATCTTTCTAAAAAGTCTGTCTAGCTTTAAAAATATATAAAAATCATTGTAACTTAAATTAAACTTTAAATATTTAAACATAGTACTGCGTAATCTTAACTAGAAACAGAAGCATATGTACATATGCTTCTGTTTCTAGTTAAGATTATGCAGTACTGTTTAGTGTCCTATTGAAGTATTTTGATCAAGTCTAGTGGGTATATAAGGACACTTTGTATCAGTATTTTATATTGCATGATAAAGGGAGGTGTACTCCAGAAACGTTGCTGTTTTGTGTGCTCAATAAATAATTGAATACCACTCTTTTGCTGCCTTTTTGCTTTGGAATCTTTTGGATATCGTTGGGTCTTTGTGGTGACCTAGGTTGGCGTGCAGTGGCCTGTTGTGCTGGACTGACTCTGTTTTCCCACGAGCAGCCTCTCTTAGCCCAAAATGTGTCTACAGAGAAGAACATTGTTGCAATATATCAGCCTGGTCCCACCTAGAAATGACAGTCGAGCCTTCAGGCAATCCTCCTCTTAACTTGAAACACAGCAATCTCAAACACGATTTTTTGATCTGTGGGCTGTCACGATCTGATGACATAACAGTGTGGAAGCAGACCCTCAGTGCAGTGGTAGGACATAAACACACCTGGCCTCTGGACTGTTGATCAGGTTACAGGATGGTGAATGTTAAAGTTGCAGCTCAGATCAGTAGACTGGAAACAGAACAGAAGGTTATGTAGTTTAAGGCTACAGAAAACAGGATTGGTGTTGACAATGGAACATAGTATAATGGTTGCAAAGTGAAATCCAAGCACAAATGATTTTTAGTATGCAGGCTAGATACTGAGACTGTGAGCAGTAAAATTCAAACTGAAGTCGTCAGGAAAATATAAAACAGCAATTCATAGGGAGAAATCCACTTTATGCTGCTGTGGTACAAGTACCTTGTGCAGCAATTCATGAGGAGTATGATACGTTGCAGAGCTGATAAATATCCACTTGTATAGCTTGTGCGCCAACACATGAAGCAGATGAGAAGTTAGTTAGATCCGAAAATAGGTAAACACACAGGAAAACAGGTACTTGCAAAGCTTGGAAACAAAGTGACTGCTAAATGAATAATCCAGGGCAGACTACAAATAATTATGCAAGTGAAGGCTATAGAAAAACATAAGTGTTCAGATTTACAGTAGCAGTTGCACAGACAATGTTAACTTGTGCCAATGCAAAGAAAAGGCCTCTGAACTATCCTTATAAGGATTTAGGTTAAAGGGACAGCAACAGTAATGGTAAGACATTTTGGGTAAGACATGGGCATTATTAGTGAGGTGCAGCTGTATTTCTTCTAAGCAAACTAGGCAAGGGGTCGTCCTTTAGTTTCCCCATTAAAGGGATAATAAACCCAATTTTTTTCTTTCATGATTCAGATAGAGCAGCAATTTTAAGCAACTTTCTAATTTACTCCTATTATCAATTTATTTGTTCTCTTGGTATCTTTATTTGAAAAAAGTAGGAATGTAAGATAAGTAGCCAGCCTATTTTTGGTTCAGCACTTGGGTAGCGCTTGCTGATTGGTAGCTACATTTAGCCACCAATAAGCAAGTGCAACCCAGGTTCTGAACCAAAAATGGGCCAGCTCTTAAGCTTACATTCTGGCTTTTCAAATAAAGATACCAAGAGAAGGAAAAAAAATGTATATTTGGAGTAAATTAGAAAGTTGCTAAAAATTGCATGCTCTGTCTGAATCATGAAAGTTTTTAATTTTGACTTTAGTGTCCTTTTAACATCAGGGAGACTAGTCCCTGGGGGTCAAAAGTAACATACATAACAGAAAAAGCACTCAACCAGGCAACAGACATAAGCATAATAGCTTGTTGTTTGTGTGTTCAGGAAGAGATCATGGCAACAGATTTGGCTTAGGTGCGTGCCACTGTGCAAGTGTATATACCATAGCTGAGAGGTTGATTTGAAGGACAATATACCTATTAAAGGGACACTAAATGCATTTCATTCACCTTCCTATAATCATAGCTGCTTCCATTATAAAACCTAGGTTACACAGCAGGTATCAGAAGGAGAGTTACTTGCACACATGCAAACAGTTCAGCACAGGAACATAGTGAAAGACAGATTACAACTCATGATTACAGGGAGGCAGGGAATAACCTTGATGCTATGCTTATAAAATCTGTTTAGTGTGTAATATCCCTTTAATAGCAATACTGAGAGTGTAAGGCGGTAATAGTGTGTTTTTCAGGCCTTCTACTTCAGGGGTGAAGTGTCAGTAGAATAGTATGTTAAGAAGTTAACGCAGAGAAGGTAGTTAGAGTAGGGTTAATTTTGCTGGAGGGGCTGGACTGTGATTTTGTTGAGTAGTATGGATAATGTAAGAAAATAAACTAAGATAATGATCTGTCCGCAGCCTTTGACACTGTCGACCACCTTCTTTTGCTCCAAACCCTCCAATCCTTCGGCATCTGTGACACAGCCCTTTCGTGGCTCTCTTCCTACCTATCAAACCGTACCTTCAGTGTAGCCTTCTCTGGGGCCTCCTCTGTCCCGTCACCACTTTCTGTCTGAGTACCGCAAAGCTCTGTCCTCGGTCCCCTTCTCTTCTCAATCTATACGTCATCACTAGGCTCCCTAATTAAGTCCCACGGTTTACAATATCATTTGTATGCCGATGACACCCAAATCTACTTCTCTGCACCAGACCTATCTCCTTCCTTGCTAACCCGTGTCACTAACTGTCTTTCTCACATTTCTTCCTGGGTGTCCTCCCACTACCTCAAGATAAATCTCTCCAAAACTGAGCTCCTCATTTTCCCCCCTTCTTCCAAAATCTCCACCCCCAATCTCTCTATAACTGTCGACAACTCCATCATTACCCCTACCCCACACGCCCAATGTCTCGGGGTCACATTTGACTCAGATCTTTCCTTCACTCCTCACATTCAGTCCTTAGCTAAAGCCTGCCGCTTCCACCTTAAAAACATCTCCAAAATTAGACACTTCCTTACACAAGACACAACTAAGATTTTAATCCACTCTCTCATTCTTTCCCGCCTTGATTACTGCAACTCTGTCCTCTCTGGTCTTCCCACCTGCCGCCTAGCTCCCTTACAATCCATAATGAATGCCTCTGCCAGACTCATCATCCTTACACGTCGCTCTTCATCTGCTGCTCCTCTCTGCCAATCCCTACACTGGCTTCCTCTTGCCTCTAGGATCAAACACAAAATTGTCACTCTGACATACAAAGCCCTCAACTGCACTGCTCCCCCCATATCTCAGACCTTGTCTCCAGATACTCTCCCTCCTGTCCCCTTCGCTCTGCTCATGACCTCCTACTCTCCTCCTCTCTGGTTACCTCATCGCACTCCCGTTTACAGGACTTCTCCAGACTGGCTCCCATCTTGTGGAACTCTCTGCCTCGCCCCACAACTCTCCCCTAGTTTTGAAAGCTTCAAGCGCTCCCTAAAGACTCTACTGTTCAAGGATGCATACAACCTATGC